>NC_050069.1:32034062-32189078 GCF_009764565.3 Dermochelys coriacea | reverse complement strand
AGCCTTGTACTCCCCGATGCATACTTCAGGAGGTGAAGGCCGCTTTGCCGCCCGCTGCTCGGGTTTATCTCGACCGGGTCCTGCATGAGGGCACGCCCCGCCCACCCACTACCCCAGGCCCGCCGGACCTTTTAATTGGACCCCTCCCCCGTGGACCCAACCGATCCCTTCACCCCTTCACTAGAAGCCGGCTGCACGAGATGCAGCCGGTCTGTTTTCAAACCGCGCCAAGAAAACATCTCTACACGCTCGTGTTCCACACCCTTCACGCCCGCACCCTCGTGTCCCGCCCCGATACAAAACGGCGGGACCTCCTGCCACCTTTGGAGGGTGAAGAGCCCCGGTGGGCCAACCTATATTCCATCTTAGTCCCAAAGCCCGCCGGGGATGTCAGTTGGCGGCTCCTTCACGGAGCCGTGAGCACGGGCGTGTACTTGGCGCGGTTCACCACAATCCCAGACACCTGCCCCTTTTGCGGCGTGAGGGATACCCTGGCACATGTCTACCTGGAGTGTGCCAGGCTGTAGCCCCTATTCCGGCTCCTCACCAATATCTTATTACGTTTTTGGTTGCACTTCTCCCCTCACCTTCTCATTTATGCACTCCCTATCCGTGGCCCCACAAAGTCCCGGGATCTCCTGGTCAACCTCCTCCTGGCCCTAGCTAAAATGGCCATCTACAAAACCAGAGTGAGGAGGTTGGCCGATGGAGTCTCCTGTGACTATGGGGCCTATTTCCGATCCTCGGTCCGTTCACGTATCCGGGCAGAGTTCCTCTGGGCGGCCTACTCTGACTCCCTTGACGCCTTTGAGGAGCAGTGGGCTCTGTCCGGGGTTCTCTGCTCAGTGTCCCCGTCCGGTTCCCTTCTTTTGACCCTTTGACCGCACACCTGTCCCTGTTATTTTATTAGTTGTCCCCTGGAATTTTTTGGGCATCTAGGTCCTGTGGATCCCCCTTTTAGGCTGGGGGGGATCCTTTAGCTGTGGACGGGCCTCGCCCGCCCACTTCCCGGATCCCAATAAGACTGCTCTCCCATAGCCTTCTAGCTTGGAGGGAGGTGGGAAGTTGCTACTCCTGCTGCTGGGCCCTGAGCTCTCCCTGCTGCTCCAGCTGCTCCCCTGGCTGGGCCAGACACCCCCATTCTTTGCTACTTGGCTTCTGGACCCCCCACTCTTGGGTGCTACTACTGCTGCAACTGCAGCCCTGGGGGGGGGCTGCTAGCCCACTCCCCAGAGAGGAGGAGTGAGGGACCCCACCCACTGCTGTTGTGGACACCACCACCACCACCACCTGAGAGGGGTCCATTCTGCCTGCCTGGACCACCACCTATAGCAGCTGCTGCTGCTGCTGCTGCAGAGGCCGCTGCCTGGAGCTGCTGAAGCCCGAGGAGGAGAAGAAGAGGATCATCTGCCAGTGGGGCAGCACCTAGAGACTTTGCAGACCACCGTGGAGGGGGCCCTAAGACTGAGTAATTTTCAAACTGTGCTCTTGTGGTGGGGGTTTTGACTGTGTTTGTAGGGACACAGGGGGTGTGGCGTGGAGCTGCCCCCTGATTCATCTGTGTGTCCCCCCCAACCCCCACCACTACTACCACCACCGCTGCCCCCTCCACCACCCCCACTGGCTCTATACCATCTGCCTCAGCTCCTGCCTCTGGACTCAGCTGCTTGCTTGGCTTGCCACGCCCTATTTCCACCCTTTGGGCCAGAAGCAGCAGCCAGCTTAAAAAAGACTTGTGCAAGTGCACGTGGGCACATGTGCCCCCCTCCGGACTGCCTACACCACAGTTTTGCCCTTTACTACCTGCCCCATTTGTCACTTGTAGCTTTGCCCCCTCTTTTGCCCCAGCCCCCCTTACTAGCTTCAGTTTGTTTGACCTCCACTGCTGCCATGTCTATCACCCCCTCAGATTCAGGGGGATCTCCCCCAGCCGGCGGGAAGGGCCAGGGGAAGAAGAAGGGGAAGGGCCCCGCTAAGAAGACCAGGTCCTCCATGGCAGGGTCTGCCCCCAATGCCCCAGCCCCACCGCCAGCTGGGGCATCCTTCCCCGCTGTTCCCTCCCCCAGCTCTGCGGGTGTCCCTCCCCCGGCCCCCAGGGCATACGCCCAGGTGGCGGCAGCCCCCCCGCCTGCCGCTACGTCATCTCTCCTGCCCACCACCTCTACTACCATCTATAGTGGCCAGGGCCCCTTTCCCACCATGACCAGGAAGCACAGCGTCCGTTGCCTCCTGGTGCCCGCCTCGCCCCACGTGGAGACCTATGTGCGGGCGTTGGCGAGGGTGGTGGGGCCCACGACCATTGTGGCGGCCTCCAAAATGTATGGCAAGGTGGTCTTCTTCTTAACATCGGAGGCCGCCGCCCAGGAGGCGGTGGAGAAGGGCCTGGCAGTTGGGGGCGTGTTCGTCCCCTTAGAGCCGCTAGAGGACCTGGGCGTCTGCATGGTCCTGACCTCCGTACCTTCCTTTCTCCCCAATGCCGCCCTGTTACCCAATCTTTCTCCTTGGGGAAGCCCATCTCTGTCATCAGCCCTATCCCGTTGGGCTGCAAAGACCCCGCCCTCCGTCACGTCCTCTCGTTCTGCCGGCAAGTACAGCTTCAACTGCCGCCGACGGCACGTGACAGAGAGGCACTGGAGGGGTCCTTCCTAGTCCCCTACCAGGGGGCCCATTACCGGGTGCATTATTCCACGGGGTACGCCCGGTGCTACCTCTGCCAGGCGATGGGGCACGTCCAGAGGGACTGCCCCTTGGCCTGGCAAGGAGGGGCATCCGGGATCCCCGAGCCCCGGCAGGACACAGGCCCCATCTTCGCAGGCGCCCCTGGCTGCCCAGCGCCCGAAACCACCCCTCCTCCTTCCCAGTCCATCACTGCTCCCACCCGGGCCCAAGGGGCACCTCCTCAACTATGCCCAGGCGACCAGGAGAGCCCTGCCCCCACTGCTTGCAATCTGGAGAGGCCTGTGGAGGAGGGTGCGGCAGGGACACTGCCGGGCATGGGAGAGGGCCCGCCCGAAGGGGAATCTTCCCTCCCTTGTTCTGCTCCACCGTTACCTCCTCGAGTCCGTGAGCCATCACTTCTTTCCCCTGACACAACACCTGCTAGCCAGCCCCCAGATGATGCCATGAATGGCTGGGCCCTAGTCCAGGGGAAGCGGGGCAAGCGGAAGGCTTGAGCTCCGCTCTCCCATCTGATGCGGAGGCCTCCCGGAAGACCAGGAAGGGGGGCAATGATGCCGAGCCTTCCGCTCTACCCACGGGTGTGTTCCATCCACCAGAGCCGGCTGGGGAAGACGTGGCAGCACTGGAAGGCAGTATCTCCCCTCCATGGGAGTCCCTCCCCTCCAAGACCCCTGAGGCACCATCTGAAACCCCAGTGTGCCCCGAAGCCATGGGCGCGTCAGGTGCCGGCAGGGAGAATCCCGGGGTAGCGGAAAACAATTTCCCGTATATATTTGAGGAGATCGAGGCCCTTTGTCTGACCCCGGTCACCCAGGGGAAGGACGATCCTATGCCAGCGGGCCTCGATCTGGGCGACTTCACTCCAGCCCCCCTTTCCCCATGTTCCCTCCACCTAACCATTGCTTCTGCTCCCACCTCCGAGGAGCCTCTGGACTCCTCCATCAAACTGGCTGCAGAGGGCACCCCGCTGAGAGCCGCTGAGCCTGTTGAGGCGAAGGCCAGTGCCACGCGGCTGGAACCTGAGCCACCAGGGGCATCCCTCGCTGGTGAGGAGCATTCGATCTCCTTCCCGGGAGAGGGCCCTACAGAAGAGAATACACTTCCTGATGCCGTGTCTGCCAAATCCACCAGAGAGCTTGTGCCCGGCATCACTGAGAGCCCTCTCCCCGCCCAGACTCTCTCCTCTACCCCTGCCCCTGCCCTTATCCCGTCCACCTCCCGAGATGTTATTGCCACCCCTGGGACTGTCTCCTTCCCCTTTCCAACAGATGACTCCCAGGGAGCGGCCTTTGTGTTTACCCGTCCCGACCCACCAGGGGCTGCCATCCTCCCTCCGCTGCCCCCTATCGCCCCTGCATTCAGGTAAACCCATCAGGAGCCCCATCGGGGGTCCGCACCCTGTCTGCCTGTCTCGGTGGGCCACGGGGCTGTAGCAAGGGCCCCGTTGGGGAATAACCAGACCATAACCCCAGCCCCCCATGTGCTGCGAGAGGAGTTGCGGGAGTTCCTAGAAGACGTCCGTGGCTCCCGCAACAAAGTCCAGCTTGCCCTCCAGCGATGGGGGGACTTTAATCAAATCCTCCGGGAAGCAAGGGCCCTCATTGGGGAGGGTAAAAGGTCCGGGAGCCAGGACACCGCCGCCAACCAGCGGGTCCGCCTCTTCTGTGACGCCTTACTCACCTACGGGTTAGGTCACGGACTGCTGCACGGCCCGCTGGGAGCCACCAGCATCCCTGCCGGCGAGGATCCCCCCCAGCCCTCCTCATGGCACCCTTTACCATCGCAACATTGAACACCCGTGGCTGTAGGATGGGTCTCCGCAGGTCCCAGGTGCTCTCCTTCGTTTGGGAGGGGAGGTACTATGTGGTTTTCCTGCAGAAGACCCATACGGATCCAACTGCCGAAGACAGCTGGCGGCTGGATTGGGGGGACAGGGTCTACTTTGGCCACCTCACAGTTCGTACGGCTGGAGTGGCGACCGTGTTCTCCCCCGACCTACGGCCTGAGGTGCTGAGGGTCGCCGAGGCTGTTCCAGGCCGGCTGCTGCATCTCTGGGTCCGCATGGAGGGGCTGGTAGTCAACCTCGTCAACATCTATTGTCAGCAGCGAGCCCGGAGCGGCTGCAATTCTATCAGCAGGCATCCACCTTCCTCGGCACCTTGGATCCTCAGGAGTGCCTGGTCCTGGGAGGGGACTTTAACATCACCCTTGAGGAGCGGGACCGCTTGGGGATTGAGCAGAGCCCGGCCGCCGTCGCCGTCCTCCAGGAGGTAGTCGAACACCACTCCCTGGTGGACGTCTGGCACGACCACCACCTGCATGACACTTCCACGTTCACCTTTTGTCCGGGTGGAAGCCCATCGGTCGCGCCACTCCCGTTTGGACCGCATTTGATTATCACGCTTTCATCTTTCACGAGCCCACTCCTCCAGCATCCGGTCGGCCCCATTTTCTGACCATCATATAGCCACCATGACAGCCTCTCTCTGCGTGGAGAGGCCGGGGCCGGCCTATTGGCATTTTAACAACAGCTTGCTGGAGGATGCGGGCTTCGTGGCGTCCTTCCGGGAGTTCTGGCTGGCCTGGCGAGGGCAGTGGCGTGCCTTTCCCTTGGCGCGGCGGTGGTGGGACGTAGGGAAGGTGCGCGCCCGGCTCTTCTGCCGCGACTACACCCGGGGCGCCAGCTCACGGAGGGATTCGGCGATAGAGCAGTTGGAACGGGAGGTCTTAGAACTGGAGAGGCATCTGGCCGCCAGCCCCGAAGATCCACCCCTCTGCGGAGTAAGCCGGGTGAAGCGGGAGGAGCTCCGGACCCTCGAGGACCATCGGGCCCGGGGTGCCCTTGTTCGATCCCTCATCCGTCTCCTTAGGGAGATGGATCGCAGCTCCCGCTTCTTCTATGCCCTGTAGAAAAAGAGGGGGGCTAAGAAACATATCATCTGCCTACTGGCAGAAGATGGCACCCTCCTCACGGATCCAGTGGAGATGTGCGGGAGGGCGAGAGTCTTCTTCGCAAGCCTTTTCTCCCTGGATCCGACTGATCCTAACGCTTGCAGAGTGCTTTGGGAGGAGCTCCCGACGGTCAGCACGGGTGACCGAGATCGGCTAGAGCTGCCTCTCACTCCGGCCGAGTTCTCGGAAGCCCTCCATCGCATGCCCACCAATAAATCTCCGGGCATGGACGGGCTGACCTTGGAGTTCTACCGCGTGTTCTGGAACATCCTGGGCCCAGACCTAGTCACCGTCTGGGTCGAGTCTTTGCAGATCGGCGTCCTCCCTCTTTCGTGCAGTCGAGCCGTGCTGGCCTTATTGCCTAAGAAGGGGGACTTCCGCGATTTACGAAATTGGGGTCCCATCTCGCTCCTCAGCACAGACTACAAAGTCGTGACAAAAGCCATCTCGCTGCGGCTAGGGTCCGTGCTGGCGGACGTGGTCCACCCAGACCAGACCTACACCATCCCGCGCCGCAGCATCTTCGACAACCTATATCTGGTCCTGGACCTATTGGAACTTGGGTGCAGGGATGGTCTGTCGTTCGCCCTCCTGTCCTTAGATCAGGAGCAGGCGTTCGACAGGGTGGATCACTCAGATCCTGAGCACTCTGCAAGCGTTTGGCTTCGGACCCAGGTTTGTGAGTTTTCTTCAGGTGCTGTACGCCTCCCCAGAGTGTTTGGTCAGGCTCAATGGGACCCTGAACGAACCAGTCAGCTTCGGGCGAGGAGTACGGCAGGGGTGCCCCCTCTCGGGCCAGCTGTACGCTCTGGCGATCGAGCCGTTCCTCTGTCTCCTCCGAAGGAGGTTGACAGGGTTGGTGCTGCGGGAGCCGGAGCTGCGGCTGGTCCTGTCGGCGTACGCTGATGACGTGCTCCTCGTGGTCCACGACCCGGGCGACTTGGCGTGGGTGGAGGCTTGCCAGGCCATCTATTCGGCAGCCTCCTCCGCGCGGGTCAACTGGGTCAAGAGCTCTTGCTTGGTGGTAGGGGACTGGCGGCAGGCAAGCTCCTCCCACCCACGCTTCAGGCCATCCGGTGGAGCATGGGTCCGCTGCTCTATCTGGGCGTTTACCTTTCTGCCACGCATCCCTCTGAGCTGGAGAACTGGCAGAATTTAGAGGGCGGGGTGATAGAGCGGCTCCGGAAATGGACAGGACTACTCCGGTGCCTTTCCCTTCGTGAAGGCCGCTTCAGGTGGGAAGCTCCTACTCCTGCTGCTAGGCCCTAAGATCTCCCTGCTGCTCCAGCTGTTCCCCTGGCTGGGCCAGACACCCCCCATTTTCTGCTACCTGGTTGCTGGACCCCTCCCCACTCTCGGGGGCTGCTACAGCTCCATCTGCAGCCCCGGGGACGGGGCTGCTATCCCACTCCCCAGAGAGGACATGTGAGGGACCGCAGCCACTGCTGTTGTGGACACTACCACCACCACCACCACCTGAGAGGGGTCCTTTCTGCCTGCCTGGACCAGCACCTGGAGTTCCTGGAGCTGCTGTTGCTGCTGCGGAGTCTGCTGTCTAGAGCTGCTGAAGTCCCGAGAAGGAGAAAAAGAGGACCATCTACCAGTGGGGGAGCACCTAGAGACTTTACAGGGAGCCCTAAGACTGTGTAATTTTCAAACTGGGCTTTTGTGCTGGGGGTCTTGACTGTGTTTGTAGGGACACAGGGGGTGTGGTGTGGAGCTGCCCCTCAATCCATCTGTGTGTCCCCCCAACCCCCACCACTGCTACCACCATCGCTGCCCCCTCCACCATCCTCACTGACTATATAACATCTGCCTCAGCTCCTGCCTCTGGACTCAGCTGCTTGCTTGGCTTGCCATGCCCTATTTTCACCTTTCGGGCCAGAAGCAGCAGCCAGCCTAAAAAGACTAGTGCAAGCGTACGTGGGTGCATGTGCCCTCCCCGGACTGCACACCCCACAGCTTTACCCTTTACTACCTGACCCATTTGCTACTTGTAGCTTTGCCCCCCTTTTTTCCCCCAGCCCCCCTTACTAGCTTCAGTTTGTTTGCCCGCCCCGCCCATTTCCTCCTGCAGCCTCTGTTTGTTTGCCCTGCCCCAGCCTCTAAGGCTAGCCCCTTGGTTTCCCTGCCCTACCTCCAGCCTGCTTAGCCCTCACTCCATGTGTCCATGCCCCCTCCCATGTGCTTGTGCCACCCTCCATTTTAGTTTAAACCCTCTTCACTGCACTCCCAATATTATTGTATCCCCCCCTCCCGTAGTGCAGCTAGAGGAACCGGAATTCCACCCTGTGTTGGCAACTGAACCCTAACCTGATTACCGCCCCCCATCCAGCCCACCCCTTTTGGCACCCTCCTCCCCTGCCTGCAGCCTAGCGGGGAGGAGTGGTCGACCTACTTTCCCTTTCCCCTCCTTTCTTCTGGTATCTCCCCTTCCCTCCCTGCTCATAGTGCTGAGGGACGAGACAGGTGCGGCCCCCCCAACAGCCCCAGCTACCCCTCCCCTGCTGCCCCTCTGACATCTCCTCAAACCTCTACCTCCGCTCCCGAACCGTCTGCCCTCGCCCCCGCTGGGGCACCAGCAGCGACAGGCAACAGGGTGACCTCCACTGCTGCCACGTCCTTCCCCCTCTTAGATTCTGGGGGAGCCCTCACAGCCGGCGGGAAGGGACAGGGTAAGAAGAAGGGGAAGGGCCCCGCTAAAAAGAGCAGGCCCTCCATGGCAGGGGCTGCCCCCACTGGCCCGGCCCCCCCACCATCTGGGGCATCCCTCCCTGCTGTTCCCTCCATCAGCTCTGTGGGTGTCCCTCCCCCGGCCCCCAGGGCGTACGCCCAGGTGGCGGCAGCCCCCCTGCCTGCCGCTTCGTCATCTCTCCTGCCCACTGCCTCCACTACCATCTATACTGGCTGGGGCCCCTTTCCCACCATGACCAGGAAGCACGGCGTCCGTTGCCTCCTGGTGCCCGCCTCGCCCCACGTGGAGACCTATGTGTGGGCGTTAGCAAGGGTGGTGGGGCTCACGGCCATTGTGGCAGCCTCCAAAATGTATGGCAAGGTGGTCTTTTTCTTAACATCAGAGGCCGCCGCCCAGGAGGCGGTGGAGAAGGGCCTCACCGTAGGGGGCATGTTTGTCCCCTTGGAGCCGCTAGAGGACCTGGGCGTCTGCCTGGTCCTGACCTCCGTCCCTCCCTTTGTTCCAAATGCTGCCCTGTTACCTGCCCTCTCTGCCCTGGCAAAGCCCATCTCTGTCATCAGCCCTCTCCCATTGGGTTGCAAAGACCCCGCCCTCCGTCACGTCCTCTTGTTCCGCCGGCAAGTGCAGCTTCAACTGCTGCCGGCGGCATGTGACAGAGAGGCGCTGGAGGGGTCCTTCCTAGTCCCCTACCAGGGGGCCTATTACCGGGTGCATTATTCCACGGGGGAGGACCGGTGCTACCTCTGCCGGGCAATGGGGCACGTCAGGGGGGACTGCCCCCTGGCCCGGCAAGGAGGGGCATCCGGGACCCCCAAGCCCCGGCAGAGGACCGGCTCCATCATCCCCAGCGCCCCTGGCTGCCCGGTTCCCAAAACCACCCCTTCTCCTTCCCAGTTCACCATTGCTCCCATTCGGGCCCAAGGGGCACCTCCCCAACTATGCCCAGATGAGCGGGAGAACCCCGCCCCCGCTGCTTGCAATCTGGCGGGGCTTGTGGAGGACTGTGCGGCAGGGACACTGCTGGGCATGGGAGAGGACCCGCCCCAAGGGGAATCTTCCCTCCCTTGTGCTGCCCCACCATTATCCCCTCGAGTCCCTGAGCCATCGCCTCTGCCCCCTGACACGACCCCTGCTAGCCAACCCCTGGATGATGCCATGGAGGGCTGGGCCCTAGTCCAGGGGAAGTGGGGAAAGTGGAAGGCTCAAGCTCCGCTCCTTCCATCTGATGTGGAGGCCCCCCGGAAGACCAGGAAGAGGGGCACTGATGCCGAGCCTTCCGCTTTACCCAAGGGTGTGTTCCATCCAACAGTGCTGGCTGGGTATGACGTGGCAGTACTGGAAGGCAGTATCTCCTCTCCACGGGAGTCCCTCCCCTCCGAGGCCCCCAAGTCGCCATCTGAAACCTCAGTGTGCCCCGAGGCAACCGTCACATCAGGTGCAGGTGGGGAGAATCCCGGGGTGGCGGAAAATAATTTCCCATCCATTTATGAGGAGATCGAGGCCATGGGTCTTACCCTGTTTACCCGGGGACGACCCTATACCAATGGGCCTCGATCTAGGTGACTTTACTACAGCCCCCCTATCCCCATGCTCCCTCCCTCTAACCGTTGTTTCCGCTCTCACCTCCGAGGAGCCCCTGGACTCCTCCATCAACCCGGCTGCAGAGGGCACCCCGCTGAAAGCCGCCGAGCCTGTTGAGGTGACGGCCAGTGCCACGTGGCCGGGACCTGAGCCACTAGGGGCACCCCTCGTTGCTGAGGAGCATTCGACCTCTTTCCCGGGAGAGGACCCTACAGGAGAGAGTCCAACTCCTGATGCCGTGGCTTCCAAATCCACCATAGAGCCTGCGCCCGGCATCACTGAGAGCCCTCTCCCAGACCAGAATATCGCCTCTAAATTTCCCCTTGCCCCTATCCCTATTCCGTCCACCTCACGAGATATTATTGCTGCCCCTGGGGCTGTCTCCTTCCCTTTTCCAATAGATGACCCCCAGGGAGCGGCCTCTGTGTTTACCCATCCCGACCCACCAGGGGCTGCTATCCTCCATCTGCCACCCCCTATCGCCCCAGCATTCAGGCCAACCTATTAGGAGCCCTGTCGGGGGTCGGCAGCCTGTCTGCCCGTCTCGGTGGGCCACGGGGCTGTACCAAGTGCCCCATCGGGGAGTAACCAGGAGACCGTAACCCCAGCCCCCCATGCGCCGCGAGAGGAGTTGCAGGAGTTTCTAGAAGACGTCCGTGGCTCCCGCAACAAAGTACAGCTTGCTCTCCAGTGATGGGGGGACTTTAATCAAATCCTCCGGGCAGCAAGGGCCCTCATGGGGGAGGGTAAAAGGTCCGGGAGCCAGGGCACCGTGGCCAACCAGCGGGTCCGCCTCTTCTGTGACGCCTTACTCACCTACGGGGTAGGTCACGGACTGCCGCGCGGCATGTCAGGAGCCGCGAGTGTCCCTGCCGGCGAGGATCCCCCCTAGTCCTCCTCATGGCAACATTGAACACCCGCGGCTGTAGGATGGGTCTCTGCAGGTCCCAGGTGCTCTCCTTCCTTCGGGACGGGGGGTACTCCGTGTTTTCCTGTAGGAGACCCATATGGATCCGACCACCGAAGACAGCTGGCGGCTGGATTGGGGGAACACGGTCTACTTTAGCCACCTCACAGTTCATACGGGTGGAGTGGCGACCCTGTTCTCCCCCGACCTACGGCCCGAGGTGCTGGGGGTCGCCGAGGCTGTGCCGTGTCGCCTGCTGCACCTCCGGGTCCGCATGGAGGGGCTCGTAGTCAACCTCGTCAACATATATGCCCCAGCAGCGAGCCCAGAGCGGCTGCAATTCTATCAGCAGGCGTCCACCTTCCTCGGCACCTTGGATCCTCAGGAATGCCTGGTCGTGGGAGGGGACTTTAACATCACCCTTGTGGAACGGGACCGCTCGGGGAGCGAGCAGAGCCCGGCCGCCATCGCCGTCCTCCAGGAGATAGTCGAACACCACTTCCTGGTGGACGTCTGGCGTGTCCACCACCTGGATGACACATTCACCTTTGTCCAGGTGGAGGCTCATCGGTCACGCCACTCCTGGTTGGACCGCATTTATTTATCACGCTTTCATCTTACACGAGCCCACTCCTCCAGCATCCGGCCGGCCCCATTTTCTGACCATCATATAGCCACCGTGACAGACTCCCTTTGCTCGGAGAGGCCGGGGCCAGCCTATTGGCCTTTTAACAACAGCTTGCTGGAGGATGCAGGCTTCGTGGTGTCCTTCCGGGAGTTCTGGCTGGCCTGGCGAGGGCAGCGGCATGCCTTTCCCTCAGCGTAGCAGTTTTGGGACCTAGGGAAGGTGCGCCCCCGGCTCTTCTGCTGTGACTACACCTGGGGCGCCATCCGACGGAGGGATGCGGCGATAGAGCAGTTGGAACGGGAGGTCTTAGAGCTGGAGAGGCGTCTGGCCACCATCCCCGAGGATCCACCCCTCTGCGGAGTGAGCCGGGTGAAGCGGGAGGAGCTCCGGACCATCGAGGACCATCGGGCCCGGGGTGCCTTTGTTCGATCCCGCATCCGTCTCCTTCGGGAGATGGATCGTGGCTCCCGCTTCTTCTATGCCCTGGAGAAAAAGATGGGGGCTAAAAAACATGTCATCTGCCTACTGGCAGAAGTTGGCACCCCCCTCACGGATCCAGTGGAGATGTGCGGGAGGACGAGAGCCTTCTACGCAAGCCTTTTCTCCCTGGATCC
Organism: Dermochelys coriacea; assembly: GCF_009764565.3. Lineage (NCBI taxonomy): Eukaryota > Metazoa > Chordata > Testudines > Dermochelyidae > Dermochelys > Dermochelys coriacea. Next base: position 32,177,022 of record NC_050069.1, on the reverse strand, counting down.
GACTGATCCTAACGCTTGCAGAGTGCTGTGGGAGGAGCTCCCGACAGTCAGCGCGGGCGACTGAGACCGGCTAGAGCTGCCCCTCACTCTGGCCGAGTTCTCGGAAGCCCTCCGTCGCATGCCTACCAATAAATCTCCGGGCATGGATGGGCTGACCGTGGAGTTCTACCGCGTGTTCTGGGTCGTCTTCGGCCCAGACCTAGTCACCGTCTGGGCCGAGTCTTTGCAGAGCAGGGTCCTCCCTCTTTCGGGCAGGCAAGGCGTGCTCATCTTATTGCCGAAGAAGATGGACCTCCGCAATTTACGAAATTGGCGTCCCGTCTTGCTCCTCAGCACGGATTACAACGTTGTGGCAAAAGCAATCTCGCTGCGGCTAGGGTCCGTGCTGGCGGACATGGTCCACCCAGACCAGACCTATACCGTCCCAGGCCGCAGCATCTTCGACAACCTATATCTGGTCCTGGACCTTTTGGAACACGGGTGTAGGGATGGTCTGTCGTTCTCCCTCCTGTCCTTAGATCAGGAGAAGGCTTTCGACAGGGTGGATCACGGGTATCTCCTGAGCACTCTGCAAGCATTTGGCTTCGGAACCCAGTTTGTGGGTTTTCTCCAGGCGCTGTACGCCTCCGCAGAGTGTTTTGTCGGGCTCAACTGGACCCTGACCGAACCAGTCAGCTTTGGAGGAGGAGTATGGCAGGGGTGCCCCCTCTCAGGCCAGCTGTACCTTCTGGCGATCGAGCCCTTCCTCTGTCTCCTCTGAAGGAGGTTGACAGGGTTGGTGCTGCGGGAGCCGGAGCTGCGGCTGGTCCTGTCGGCGTACGCTGATGACATGCTCCTCGTGATCCACGACCCGGGCGACTTGGCGTGGGTGGAGGCTTGCCAGGCCATCTATTCGGCAGGTTCCTCCGCGCAGGTCAACTGAGTCAAGAGCTCTGGCTTGGTAGTAGGGGACTGGTGGCAGGTGAGCTCCCTCCCACCAGTGCTTCAGGCCATCCGGTGGAGCACGGGTCCGCTGCTCTATCTGGGCATTTACCTTTCTGCCACGCATCCCTCTCCACTGGAGAAATGGCAGAATTTAGAGGGCAGGGTGATAGAGCAGCTCCGGAAATGGACAGGACTACTCCGGTGCCTCTTCCTTCGAGGGAGAGCACTGGTGCTTAATCAGCTAGTCCTGTCCATGCTCTGGTACCAGCTCAACACCCTGGTTCCGGCCCCGGGTTTCCTGGCCAACCTCCGGACATCGATTCTGGAGTTCTTTTGGTCAGGACTGCACTGGATCCCTGCAGGGGTTCTCCATCTACCTCTGGAGGAGGGAGGACAGGGCCTGAAATGTCTGCTTACTCAGGTCCATGTCTTCCGCCTCCAGACCCTGCAGAGGCTCCTTTATGGTGCAGGTAGTCCAGTGTGGAGCCTTCCTGCGCCGCTTTCGAGGGCTCCGATACGACCGGCAGCTCCTTTATCTCCATCTGAGAGGTCTTCCGCGAGACCCTTCCGGGCTTTTGGTCTTCTACCAGGACCTCCTCCGGACCTGGAAATTCTTTTCAACAACCAGGTCCATGGCGGCCACCAAGGGGGCAGATCTCCTCGCGGAGCCCCTGCTACACAACCCCCAGCTCCGTGTGCAGGTGGCGGAGTTTCGCTCGGTGCGCCAGAGTTTGGTCCTGGCAGAGGTCACAAGAGTCCGAGACCTCCTGGACTATCACCGGGGAGACTGGCTGGATCCCCTGACGCTCGGTCAGCGCATGGGGCTTTCCAGACCTTGTACTCCCCGGCGCATACTTCAGGAGGTGAAGGCCGCTTTGCCGCCCGCTGCTTGGGTTTATCTCGACCGGGTCATGCACGAGGGCACGCCCCGCCCACCCGCTACCCCAGGCCCGCCGGACCTTTTAGTTGGACCCCTGCCCCGTGGACCCAACTGATCCCCTCACCCCTTCACTGTAAGCCGACTGCAAGAGATGCAGCTGGTCTGCTTTCAAACTGCGCCAAGAAAACATCTATACACACTCATGCTCCACACCCTTCACACCCTCACCCTCGTGTACCACCCCGATACAAAATGGCGGGACATCCTGCCACCTTTGGAGGGTGAAGAGCCCCGGTGGGCCAGCCTCTATTCCACCTTAGTCCCGAGGCCCGCCGGGGATGTCAGTTGGCGGTTACTTCATGGAGCCGTGAGCATGGGCGTGTACTTGGCGTGGTTCAACTCAATCCCAGACACCTGCCTCTTTTGCGGCGTGAGGGAAACCCTGGTACATATATACTTGAAGTGTGCCAGGCTGCAGCCCCTATTCCAGCTCCTCACCAATATTTTATTACGCTTTTGGTTGCACTTTTCCCCTCACCTTATCTATCTCCCTATCCGTGGCCCCACAAAGTCACGGGATCTCCTGGTCAACCTCCTCCTGTCCCTAGCTAAAATGGCCATCTATAAAACCAGAGTGAGGAGGTTGGCCGATGGAGTCTCCTGTGACTGTGGGGCCTATTTCCGATCCTTGGTCCGTTCACGTATGCGGGCAGAGTTCCTCTGGGCGGCATCCTCTGACTCCCTTGATGCCTTTGAGGTGCAGTGGGCGCTGTCCGGGGTTGTCTGCTCGGTGTCCCCATCCAGTTCCCTTCATTTGGCCCTTTGACCACACTCCTGTCCCTGTTATTTCATTAGTTGTCCCCCGGTATTTTCTGGGTATCTAGTTCCTATGGATCCCCCTTTTAGGCTGGGGAGGATCCTTTAGCGGTGGATGGGCTTTGCCCCCCCTTCCTCCCGGATCCCAATAAGACTACTCTCCCATAGTCTTCTAGCTTGGAGGGAGGTGGTAAGCTGCTACTCCTGCTGCTAGGCCCTAAGCTCTCCCTGCTGCTCCAGCTGCTCCCCTGGCTGGGCCAGACACCCCCCCCCCCCAGTTCTCTGCTACCTGGTTGCTGGACCTCCCACTCGGGGGCTGCTATTGCTCCAACTGTAGCCCTGGGGGGACAGGGGGGCTGCTATCCCACTCCCCAGAGAGGAGGAGTGAGGGACCCCAGCCACTGCTTTTGTGGACACCACCACCACCACCTGAGAGAGGTCTTTTCTGCCTGCATGGACCACCACCTGGAGTTCCTGGAGCTGCTGCTGCTGCTGTGGAGTCTGCTGCCCGGATCCCAATAAGACTACTTTTCTATAACCATCTGGCCTTGCCCCGTCACAATACCTTCCTATGTCTTTTATATAGCTGTCTAGCAGAGGGCACATATGAAGATCTGTGTAATGGTGGATGCCCCATCCCTTCCCATTTCCCAGCTGCCCTTGCTCTGCACCTTGTTTGCCCTTGCTCTGCACCTATTCAGGGAGTTTGCATCCCCTGCTTGGTCATCTCACATCAAGATCACCTTTGCAAGTATAAACACACAAGTTCCATTCCAAATGGCACTTTCACAATCACACAGGATGGGGAATGAGTTGCCTTTAAAGGCATAAGTCTGATCGTCTTTCAAAAACACACTTAGGCCTGTATTCAGCCTGATTTTTAAACAAGTCATTGAAAGATTTTGAGTTTTAGTTAAGTTTCCAGCAAATAACTAATGTCACTGGGTGGCAGATTGATCATTACAGCAATTTTGATTTGTATCTGGATATTGTTACATATTCTAATGTGCTACTGAGTATTGTTGGCATTGCCTGTGGTGATGGTTTTTAACCATAAGTAGAATAGCTTTGCATAATATTTAGTGGGTAGCTTATTCTGAGTTTCTTTATATTTTTTGATGTTGTTTAATAATAATCCTGGGAGTCTGTAAATAACATTTTTGATAGGGTGCATCAATGTCTGATTCCCTGTAAGTAGTTTTAGTGAACAGGATTGTCAATGCCATGTAACTGGTTGAGCATATATCATTTGTATCAACATTCTGAATTTATGTCTGAAATCAAGTTTATTGGGCATGCAGTAAGAATTTCTGAAGTATGGAAAGCTAGTGTCCGACCATTTCACTATTGCTATTTTTCCAGAACAAGCAGCATAACAATACATTAAGCAAAGTCTTTCTCATTTTCAGATTTTGACAGTAATAAGTTAAGTTACAAGTTTCTCATGATTGAAATACTGACTAACACAACCAGGTTAAAAGGAATACAGGGAGCAGCAACATACTTCTTCATGCTCTGCAAAATACACCAACTTGGTTTCAGGCTTCATGTGGGCCCAGATCCTCCCAGCCCCTGAAGCCAAAATCAGCAGTACATAATAATGTTTAGTATCAGAGGGGTAGCCATGTTAGTCTGGATCTGCAAAAGCGGCAAAGAATCCTGTGGCATCTTATAGACTAACAAAATTATTGGAGCATAAGCTTTTGTGGGTGAATACCCGCTTCGTTGGATGCATTTAGTGGAAATTCCCAGAGGCAGGTATAAATATGGAAGCAAGAATCAGGCTAGGGATAACGAGGTTAGTTCCAATCAGGGAGGATGAGGCCCTCTTCTAGCAGTTGAGATGTGAACACCAAGGGAGGAGAAACTGCTTTTGTAGTTGGCTAGCCATTTACAGTCTTGCAATGGGAAGGCATCCCTTAACATTATGGAAAACCAAAGGGCATAGCTCTTTCCTTAAAAAAAAAAGTCCACTGGCTCATCCAGGAAGAGGCACCAGGAAGGTTATTTTTTATTGGCAAAAATACAACTTTTGTTAATATTTACTAGCATATTCAGTTACAATGAAGGTTTATTACCATGTTAACCATCCACACATGCTTGTCTGAGATCAATGATGTGATTCTCCCTTCAATTACATCACCTTTAATCAAGAATAACTGTACTGACCTTAGTGGTGTTACAGTAGTGTAAAACTTGTATAAGTGGAAGAATAACTGGTTTTCAAAATCTAAAACAATTCTGCATTGACAGGGAGATAGATTTGATAGTTGAGTCTGCTTAGTTCCTTTGTACAACTCTGCTGCCTTGAAGAAGTGAAGGAATCTTCCTGGATCCCATTTCCCAGACAAATGCTGCTTCCTTCTGTTAGTGAAACTGGGTCCTGAAAGAACATGATCATGAGACCTCCTGTATGAGGATCGAAAGAATCTGACTTGCATGTCACAATATTTTTTACAAACATATCTGAGCTATGGATTTTCCCTGAACTCGTCAAAATGAGTATTCACGCATTTTATTCAAATACTCAGAATTCACTTTTAGAGCTCTGAGGATGGTCTCCTTGCTGGAATGACATAGGCCTAGACTGTAAATGTTTTCTCAGGAACATTTGCACGTACAGAATTTCACTCACATCAAGGTTTGTGAACAGTTAACTGTAGTATGTCCATCAGTTTGAGCATTGCTCATTAGAGTTTCCCAGTATGTCGGTTGCACTTGCTGTTTAACTCACCTGTTAAAGGCAATAGTAATCTAATTAGAAGTAAACCAAGGACAATTTATTATTTACAAAGCAAAGAGAAGAAGAACACCAGTGTAGCTGAAGCTGCACAGATGTTTTCTTATTTTAAATCAACTAATAATACGAATTTCTGTGGAGGTGGAATGGATAGTTCATGGTACCAGATGTATCTGTAAATCAGATGAAATGAGAATCCATTGCTAAACATAGCTAGAAAAACAAATCAATACTAACTTCCAATCTGCTTTAGTCAATGCAAGTTTCAGTGTCTCAAAAAACAAAGTTCCAGACTCCCATAGTACAGGTAGTGGCTGCGAGGAATGATACGGTGGTCTTCATTCTTTCACTATTAGAGTACTTTTTTGTAGAATATCATCCAAACATTAATGGTTTTTATTTTTGCTAAAGAACAAAAGCTTCTCTTAAAAACACATTTTATAGTGTCAAGTATCAGCGGGTAGCTGTGTTAGTCTGTATCCATAAAAACAATAAGGAGTCCGGTGGCACCTTAAAGACTAACAGATTTATTTGAGCATAAGCTTTTGTGGGTAAAAACCTCACTTCTTCAGATGCATGAAGTGAAAGTTACAGATGCAGACATAAATATACTGACACATGAAGAGAAGGGAGTTACCTCACAAGTGGAGAGCCAGTGTTGACAGGGCCAGTTCGATCAGGGTGGATGTAGTCCAATCTCAGCAATAGATGAGGAGGTGTCAATTCCAGGAGAGGCAAAGCTGCTTCTGTATTGAGCCAGCCACTCCCAGTCCCTATTCAAGCCCAAATTAATGGTGTTAAATTTGCAAATGAATTTTAGTTCTGCTGTTTCTCTTTGAAGTCTGTTTCTGAAGGTTTTTTGTTCAAATATAGCTACTTTCAAATCTGTTATAGAATCTCTAGGAAGATTGAAGTGTTCTCCCACTGGCTTTTATGTGTTACCGTTCCTGATGTCTGATTCGTCTCCATTTATTCTTTTACGTAGGGACTGTCTGGTTTGGCCAATGTACATGGCAGAGGGGCATTGCTGGCACATGATGTCATATATAACATTAGTAGACATGCAAGTTAATGAGCCTCTGACGGTGTGGTTGATGTGGTTGGGTACTCTGATGGTGTCACTAGAGTAGATATGGGGACAGAGTAGGCAATGAGGTTTGCTAAAGGGATTGGTTTCTGGGTTAATGTTTCTGTGGTGTGGTGAATATTTGCTTCAGGTTGGGGGGTCTGTCTGTAAACGAGAACTGGCCCATCTCCCAAGGTCTGTGAGAGTGAGGGATCGTTTTCCAAGATAGGTTGTAGATCGTTGATAATGTGCTGGAGAGGTCTTAGCTGGGGGCTGTACGTGATGGCCAGTGGTGTTCTGTTATTTTCCTTGTGGGGCCTGTCCTGTAGTAGGTGATTTCTGTCTCGCTCTGTCAATCTGTTTCCTCACTTCCCCAGATGGGTATTGTAATTTTAAGAATTCTTGATAAAGATCTTGTAGGTGTTTGTCTCTGTCTGAGGGACTGGAGCAAATTTGGTTGTATCTTAGATCTTGGCTGTAGACAATGGATCATGTGATGTGTCCTGGATGGAAGCAGGAGGCATGTAGGTAAGTATAGTGGTCAGTAGGTTTCTGCAAAAAGAAAAGGAGTACTTGTGGCACCTTAGAGACTAACAAATTTATTAGAGCATAAGCTTTCGTGAGCTACAGCTCACTTCATCGGATGCATTTGGTGGAAAAAACAGAGGAGAGATTTATATACATTATATATTATATACATTATATATATTATATACATATATTGAGTTTTGCCAGTATATTGCCAGTAAACCATTCTGCATATTTAGGTACCAAAATATCTTTGCAAAGCTGTCTTGTTGTGTATATTGACCCCTTCCATCTGATAGGGCTATGAATTTTGTAACCCTAATGCATATCATGTGGATGGGATCAAGCAGTAAAGGATTACTTTTGTGTATCAGGGTTCTCTGGAATCAATGAGTACTGATTTCTGCCATGCAGCAGATACAGAGCCCTTTAGGTCATGTGACTGGGGCCAAGAATTAAAGAGCAGTCTCTTACCAGTACTGTTGTGTGTCACACCTTTATAACATTGGAGACCTGATTCTGTTCACTCTTACCCTGGCATAAATGAAGTAATAGAACCACAGTGGTGTAAATCTAGTGTAAAGAGATCAGAATCTGTCGAGTATGATTGAATTACACAAGGGATGCAGGTGCCAGGGAGACACAGAGGAGCAGCAGCAGGAGGAGGTTAAGGGAGGAGAAGGACTGTGGTTAGAGTCTTAACTTGGAAATCTGGACTCTTGACTCTGCCACTGTGTGGAATCCCTGTGTGACCTTGAACAAGCTGTTATCCTTGCTGGGGCTCATTTTATACATTTGTGAAAAAAGAATATGGTAAATAATGCAATTCTTCTCAGGAGTGTTGTGCGATTTTTTTTGCATAACACCCTGAAAGCCTCTGCAGAAAAGCTGAGATATATGAAATGAACGATGTTTGTGATTTATAGAATATTGATTGATATGGGTGAGGAAGATAAAACTATGATTTTTACCTGTTGGTTTAATTTCAGATGGTGGTTGTAGTAATTCTATTTACAGGCATGTTCTGCATTAGAAAGAGAGGCTTGTGCCAGTAAACTTGATCATTAATCTAAATGAAAAACAAAACTTCAGTTAGTTGCCTTTTCCTGTTGTACCTCACTGATCAGTCAAAGTTTCCTGTAAAAAGGAAATGATAAAAACAGGTTACAAGGACATGTCCCAGTTCCTGACTATGATGTTGTCTTCGGTAAATCACAGCATGCTTTGAAATAGTCTAAACTGCAGGAACCCAGTCTGACCATTAGGAGCATTAATAAAATGCACCAAATCTGGTTTGTTATTAATTTAAACACAGTTGGATACAATCATGACTAATATAAACCCCCTGAGGCCATTACTGTTAAATAAGAGGTCACACCATACATTTACAACTTATCTGTGGTATAAGCAAGCTGTATTAAGCAGCTGAACAAATTAAATGTGGAAATGTGTGAATAGTAATTAACAAAATTTCTTAAACTGAAGTGCAGCCACACACCATATTAACATTCTGAGGATTTCTCCAATGACCTCCCAACTTCTTCCTATGAGCAAATGTCCCAAAGCTCACTGCATGCCTTAAAATATTCAGTTTGTGGTAAGCCAGATCAGTTTGCGAAAATGACAGAACTTCTGGGTCAGGGCAGGATCTGGAAAGGTAAGGGAGCTGATTGAGTGGAATTTGCCAGGCCATAGGGAAACATTATGAGGTGACTTGTGGGGGGACTTTCAGGGAGATAAGGAGAAGGATATAAAGACTGTGGGGAGGGAGGGAATTTTTTTTTGGCCAAAAACTTGTGAATTCAACAAATGGTTTTGGATGGGGAAAAAAAATGAAATGTTTCATGTTCACTTTAGTGAAATAATGTTTGATTTTTTATTAGTAGAAAAGATTTTCATTTCAAACTCTACTTCAATTTTATTTAAAAAAATAACAAAAAATATACCACCACTCAACCAAAAGAAAACATTTTGTTTGGGGTTAAATAAAATGTTGTTTGACCTGAAATTATTATTTTTTGTTTTGGTTCTCCAAAAAAGTGTTCAGGTTCACTGATACAAATTTTGTTTCTTTTTTGTCAGTTTGGTCAGGAAACTGAAAAATCATTTTATTTGCACAGCTCTAGTTAGGAATAGAGAGATCTAGGAATAGAGAGATTCCATCCAATGTGAAAAGGTTTCCAGCTTTATTTGGGCCTCTTAGAACATCAGAAAGTGGAAAATTGGTATGTTGCACAGATAGTTTACTCCTCGGTTTCCATTTGAAATAATATCAATGCATAGGTACAGGCCTTCATTTTTTAAATAGTTATTCATAATGTAACTGCAGTGATAATGGTTTATCATTATGTTAAGTCATGCTGTCCCACTAAGCAACCAGCTTCCCTCTTGTGTTTGAACACATAGCAGTTGAATTTAAGAAACAGAAAATATTGTAGAAAAAAATCTGGAAGAGGATTGTTACGCTGGTTCTAGAATATTGATTTATATTAGTAATTTCCAAGGACAAATGCATTTTTGGCAACATTTTATACATTTGTGTCAACTGAAACAATATTATTTTGGGGTTCTAATGAAACATACAATGGACCTTAGCTGTAAATAGAATTGAATGTAATCATCGCTAAGATATTCTCCTTCTATTTTAGCATATAAATATGTACTAATGTGAAAGCTTCTGCATTGATGGTCCTCTGTTTGCCCATAAAACAGATGTGGCATAGACAGTGGAGAACACAAGCTTCATGCTAACCCACCACCATGCCTTAACTTAAATCTAAGAGAACTACCTCTGAGTGGAGATTATAGTTCATACTCTGTGCTCACTGAAGCTGTGGATTATCCAATGAGACTGACAGCAAGGTCCTGTTGTACATGTTGTGTTCTGGATACTTCACCTGTTTATTTGGAACTGGCATCAAGACCACCAATAATTATTGTCACTGGCCACCATACAGCCTTTAGTCATTAGCGAGTTACCCATTACTTCAGCTGATATTTTAAGAGTGCAACAGTCTATAGACCATAATGTGATCAATATCCAAACAAATTCTCCTTTAATTTTAGTGTGGTTTGATGAATTAGCAAATGAACTTAAAATTGTCATTATAAATATTTCTACAAATATACGACTCACTCTATCTGGTCAATCATTGCATACAGAACAGTGGTTTTCATCATATGAAATATAAAAAGTAGATGGGTTTTCACTTTTCACTGATATTGCACTTTGAAATGACTGGGGTCATTAGGGCTGTAAAATTCTTATTGATATTCCCTATCTACTTCCTGTAGTCTTTATCACCCTCTTGTAAAAGTAAAAGATCATTCATGCATTCAACAAATGAAAGTTTAAACTAAATATTCAACATCATAAAAATAGTGGGTAACTGTGTAGTTATTCAGCAGTTTCTGGAGTTGAAAAAGCATACAGAGAACATTTCAAGACTGTTAGCTAAGACAGACAACAAACAGTAAAAGAATGGGGAATGTAGGATTGTAATATTATAGTAAATATGAATAATCATTCCATGCCAGAAAATTAAAAGTGAAACAGTTTCTGGACTGCTCTCTCTGATGTTCAATTTGAGGGTTTTGTTTGTTTTTCTTTTTCCTTTCACTATGCTTTTTCAGGAACAAATTTCTCATATTTGCATATGCTTTTTGGTTAAAATATTAAATTTAGGACAAACAACCTCCTAAAATATTAAAATGCAATAACTTTCAAACAAAGCTTTTGATAAATATTGAAATTCAAACACTTAAGAGAATTGAAAATCAAGGATAAGAGACAGTTTTGTTTAAAAAAATATCATAAGTAAGAATCTGATCTAGCTCCATTTGAGTGAAAAAGAGTCCTGTTGACTTCAAAGAGAATTAGATCAGATTTTAATAGTGCTGAGTGAATAATAAATAACATTTCATTCATGAATATATGCTCACGTTTCCAGAGTGAAATTGCTTCAGACATGCTCCAGTATAGGGGTGATTACTATTTTGCTCTGTCTAAGGGCCAGATTCTGCCTCTTTTACTCACACTGAATAGCTCCTGACTTCAGTGGAACAACACATAGAGTAAGGTACTACTCAGAACACAACCTGCCTCTAACACATAAGGATTTGTGTGTTCCTTCCATACAGCTGCATTTTTGTTCTTTTTATTAAGCTTGGATCATCTACAAAAATATCCCCTCTTTTATTTTTGCATAAGAGACAAAATAACAGTCATTATTATTGGTCATTATTGGTCATTATTATCTTTTGAAATAATATCAGTAGCTCTGAACAGAGAGGAATTAAATAGTACACTTAATACCCAGAGATTGTGTTAGAACCTGTTAGTTTTTGTTTTCTCTACCAGGGGCATGGGCCATTTTCTGACAGCTGTGAATTGTAGCTATAATGAATTTTTCCTAGAGACATTTACACGAGTTTTTAAAATAAATTAATTCTTCTTCACAGAAGTTGCCACTTACTATCTCCAAGTCAAAAGAAAGTTGATAAAAATAGGCCTCTCTTCAGGCAAGGGAGTTCTGCAAGGACATGTACATGTGTCACATGGAGAAATAACTGACACAGAGTTACAAATTCCAGTGAATCGGTTTACATTCCAATGGTACCATGAAGCTTCACCACAAGTGTCAAGGTTCCTTTCTCACTCTGAACTCTAGAGTACAGATGTGGGGACCTGCATGAAAGATCCTCTAAGCTTATTCTTACCAGCTTAGGTTAAAAACTTCCTTAAAGTACAAACTTTGCCTTGTCCTTGAACCCTATGCTGCCACCACCAAGCGTGTTAAACAAAGAGCAGGGAAACAGCCCACTTGGACACTTCTTTCCCCCCCCCCCAAATATTCCCCAAAGCCCTACACCCACTTTTCTGGGGAAGGCTTGATAAAAATCCTCACCAATTTGTACAGGTGAACACAGACCCAAACCCTTTGATCTTAAGAACAGTGAAAAAGCAATCAGGTTCTTAAAAGAAGACTTCTAATTAGAGAAAGAGTAAAAGAATCACCTCTGTAAAAATCAGGATGGTAAATACCTTACAGGATTCAAAACATAGAGCATTCCACTAGGCAAAACCTTAAGTTAGAAAAAGACACAAAAACAGGAATATACATTCCATTCAGCACAGCTATTTTACCAGCCATTAAAGAAAAGAAATCTAATGCATTTCTAGCTAGATTACTTACTAACTTTTTACAGGAGTTCTGAGCTGCATTCCTGATCTGTTCCCGGCAAAAGCATCACACAGACAGACAGACTCTTTGTTCCCCCCTACCCCCCGCTCCAGCTTTGAAAGTATCTTGTCTCCTCATTGTCATTTTGGTCAGGTGCCAGCGAGGTTATCTTAGCTTCTTAACCCTTTACAGGTGAAAGGGTTTTGCCTCTGGCCAGGAGGGATTTTATAGCACTGTGGACAGAAAGATGGTTACCCTTCCCTTTATATTTATGACAACAAGAAATAAATCCATGTCACATTTGCACTGAGCTTCCCCATCTAATTGGAGATTTGTTACTTGCTTGTAGATTTAACTTGAAAAGAATTCAATTACTTTACTCCTGGGGCCAGATTCACTGATGGATGTGCACTGGCATAAGCCAGAGAAGACAGTTTGGTAGGATGCTAAAGACAGAAAAAAAGTCAACTGAGAAAGAGGTTGTAGTGGCACAAAGTAAGTGCAAAATCACTTTCACTGAGGGAATCATGGAGGAATAGGCATCATAATGCAAAAGTGGGAGGCTCTGGAAAGGAAGGGCATATGCCCAGAGCACTTAGGAGATGCACTGCATCAGCCCATCCCTTTAGTAGCTCCTTTGGAATTCTTTACCAGTTATGTAAAGCTTCCCTGGGCAAACCTACAGAAAGAAGTCAAGAGCGAGTGAGTTGGGGTGAGTTCTCCATGATATATGGAGGTAGGGCAGGGAAAATGGGAATTAACTGCTGCGGGGAGTTGTAATTTACACCTTCCAGCAATAATGACTCTGACCCTCAGAACATAATTAAATTAAATTGCTAAATAAAAGCAGCATTGTATTTTCCTGAAAGTTATTTAGCTCAGGATTTTATATTTGTCTTCTGTATATTTTTAAGGTGAGGGCTTGCGGTTACCCTATCATGGCTTATGGATCATTTTAGATATTATTTATCCCTCTATTACTTTATCTAAGTTCACAGTTAGGCACCTAAATTAGCAGCCTGATTTCAGTGGCAGCTTTTAGGTGCCCAGCATTCTTCAAATTCCGATCACTGTTTGGCTTAAACATGGATTTAAGAGCCTAACTTTAACTACCTATTTTTGAAATTCTTGCTGAAAATAGGAGGACAAAGAGTAGAATCCTTTCTCATTGTGTAAGGTGTAAATTCCCAATAACCACACTGTGATTTCAACCTTCTACTTTATTGACCTGGCTACAGGAAAATTATAAGTTACAAACCAAGCTTTCTCATCTTGAATGACTGCAATATTACATGACTGCAAACAAAACATTTTCAGGTTTCTTACAAAACTGCTCATTTTCCTAAATCAATTTCTCAACCAAACACAAATAAAAGAGAAAATAGAAACAGAGAATAAAGGAAAAAAAATCTCCATTAAACTTAGTGGGGGGTAGTTTGTTTCTTCAGGTCTTTGAAGTGGCACTTGTCTTATGCCTCAAAGACCCTGATCCATACGTGGGTAAGTTAGAATGGAAGACTGGATCAGAGGTCAGGTCCAGTTGTCAATGTCTCCTCCTCTTCCAGGTGGCAGGAGTTTGTGGTGACAGCATCAACTGTACAGCCAAAGGCTAAATTCAGGACTGACTCCTTTATGACAGGTTTCAGAGTAGCAGCCATGTTAGTCTGTATTCACAAAAAGAAAAGGAGTACTTGTGGCACCTTAGAGACTAACAAATTTATTTGAGCATAAGCTTTCGTGACCTACAGCTCACTTCATTGGATGCATTCAGTGGAAAATACAGTGGGGAGATTTATATACATAGAGAACGTGAAACAACGGGTGTTACCATATACAGTTTAATGAGAGTGATCACTTAAGGTGACCTATTACCAGCAGGAGAGCGGTGGGGGGGGAAAAAACCTTTTGTAGTGATAATCAAGGTGGGCCATTTCCAGCAGTTGACAAGAACATCTTAGGGACAGTGCGGGGTGGGGTGGGGGAGATAAACATGGGGAAACAGTTTTACTTTGTGTAATGACCCATCCACTCCCAGTCTTTATTCAAGCCTAAGTTAATTGTATCCAGTTTGCTAATTCATTCCAATTCAGCAGTCTCTCGTTGGAGTCTGTTTTTGAAGTTTTTTTGTTGAAGAATTACCACTTTTAATCTGTAATTGAGTGACAAAGAGATTGAAGTGTTCTCCGACTCGTTTTTGAACGTTATAATTCTTGACATCTGATTTGTGTCCATTTATTCTTTTACATAGAGATTGTCCAGTTTGACCAATGTAGTTGGTAGAGGGGCATTGCTGGCACATGATGGCATATATCACATTGGTAGACGTACAGGTGAATGAGCCTCTGATAGTGTGGCTGATGTGATTAGGCCCTATGATGGTGTCCCCTGAATAGATATGTGGATACAGTTGGCAGCGGGCTTAGTTGCAAGGATAGGTTCCTGGGTTAGTGGTTCTGTTGTGTGGTGTGTGGTTGCTGGTGAGTATTTGCTTCAGGTTGGGGGGCTGTCTGTAAGCAAGGACTGGCCTGTTTCCCAAGATCTGTGAGACTGATGGGTCATTCTTCAGGATAGGTTGTAGATCCTTGATGATCCGTTGGAGAGGTTTTAGTTGGGGGCTGAAGGTGATGGCTAGTGGCATTCTGTTATTTTCTTTGTTGGGCCTGTCCTGTAGTATGTAACTTCTGGGTACTCTCTGGCTCTGTCAATCTGTTTCTTCACTTCAGCAGGTGGGTATTGTAGATGTAAGAATGCTTAATAGAGATCTTGTAGCTCTTTGTCTCTGTCTGAGGGGTTGGAGCAAATGCGGTTGTATCATAGAGCTTAACTGTAGACAATGGATTGTGTGGTGTGGTCTGGATGAAAGCTGGAGGCATGTAGGTAGGAATAGCGGTCAATAGGTCTCCGGTATAGAGTGGTGTTTATGTGACCATCGTTTTTTACCACTATAGTGTCCAGGAAGTGGATCTCTTGTGTGGACTGGTCCAGGCTGAGGTTGATGGTGGATGGAAATTGTTGAAATCATGGTGGAATTCCTCAAGGGCTTCTTTTCCATGGGTCCAGATGATGAAGATGTCATCAATGTAGTGCAAGTAGAGTAGGGCCATTAGGGGACAAGAGCTGAGGAAGCGTTGTTCTAAGTCAGCCATAAAATTGTTGGCATACTGTGGGGCCATGCGGGTACCCATAGCAATGCCGCTGATTTGAAGGTATGCATTGTCCCCAAATGTGAAATAGTTATGGGTGAGGACAAAGTCACAAAGTTCAGCCACCAGGTTAGCCGTGACATTATCAGGGATACTGTTCCTGATGGCTTGTAGTCCATCTTTGTGTAGAATGCTGGTGTAGAGGGCTTCTACATCCATAATGGCCAGGATGGTGTTTTCAGGAAGATCACCGATGGCTTGTAGTTTCCTCAGGAATTCAGTGGGGTCTCAAAGATAGCTGGGAGTGCTGGGAGTGTAGGGCCTGAGGAGGGAGTCTACATAGCCAGACAATCCTGCTGTCAGGGTGCCAATACTTGAGATGATGGGGTGTCCAGGATTTCCAGGTTTATGGATCTTGGGTAGCAGATTGAATACCCCTGGTTGCGGTTCCAGGGGTGTGTCTGTGCAGATTTGTTCTTGTGCTTTTTCAGGGAGTTTTCTGAGCAAATGCTGTAGTTTCTTTTGGTAACCCTCAATGGGATCAGAGGGTAATGGCTTGTAGAAAGTGGTGTTGGAGAGCTGCCTAGCAGCCTCTTGTTCATATTCCGACCTATTCATGATGACGACAGCACCTCCTTTGTCAGCCTTTTTGATTATGATGTCAGAGTTGTTTTTGAGGCTGTGGATGGCATTGTGTTCTGCATGGCTGAGGTTTTGGGGCAAGTGTTGCTGCTTTTCCACAATTTCAGCCTGTGCACGTCCATGGAAGCACTCTATGTAGAAGTCCAGTCTGTTGTTTCGACCTTCAGGAGGAGTCCACCCAGAATCCTTCTTTTTGTAGTCTTGGTAGGAAGGTCTCTGTGGGTTAGTATGTTGTTTAGAGGTGTGTTGGAAATATTCCTTGAGTCGGAGACGTCGAAAATAGGATTCTAGGTCACCATAGAATTGTATCATGTTTGTGGGGGTGGACGGGTGGAAGGAGAGGCCTCAACTCTAAAAACACCATAGCCTGAGGTTAAATAGGCTTAACATCCATTAAGCCTGTAGCTTATGGTGGAAAATAAGCACAGTTAAGATAACAAAAAAACAAAACAAAAACAAAAACCAATAACAAAATGAAGTTGAGACACATATTTGAACTGGCTGGAAAACCCAATTTTCAAAAATTGTCAAGGTATTTATTTGTTTACATTCTGTATTTGGAAGAAAAATAAGATCTTCCAAAAGCTTTTTGTGAACCAGAATTGTGTCAAAGCATTCATTTTTTTAGTTCAAAGTTCTTTTTTTTAACTTAAATCTCTCCTGCTCATGTGTTGACCAGAGTCCACCCTGCAGCTCAGAAATCTTCCATAGAAAATATAGTCAAAATCAATACATTTCCATGAAACCTTTCCATTTCAATTAAAAACATTTCTGATTTAAAAAGTTTAATTGAAATTTTCCAAAGCCTCTCTGCTACTCATGCTTTTATATTCATTAGAGATGGTTGGAAAAATCCCAATGATATTTGCACAGAAATATGCCAGTTAATTGCAATAAAAATGTTTTGCAGAGAGTGTTCAATTTGAATGAAATTTCTCTAGGCCCTGCCTGCTACACAGGTTTTGAAACCTGCCTGGTTTTCTGCTAGTACACCCACATATCTCCTTGGCAGCCCACGTTCCCAGGGCTTTTGAGGTCTGCTGCTCTATTCCCTTTCGCGAATATTTTCAAAATGTTTGGTTTTGTTCCAAATATTAATAAACAAATTTTGAAATATCAAAATCCTCCATCAAACAGAATTGCCTTTCTCTGTCAAGCTTTAATATTCGTGTTAGCTAGAGTTTCCTAGTAGTCTATCAACAGTCTTAATCTTGAAAGTTGGCACCGTTAAACTGAATCTCAGAACGTATAATAAGAATCCACATCCAATGGATAAAGTCACGTTGCCCCTTGCCTGAGTCCCAAGCAAGGGATTCATTTTTTGTCCCCTCCATTCAAAGATCAAAGTGGACAATCTGGCCCTCGACTTCCAACATATGACATCAAATTAACGTGACTCAGTAAATGTCACAGGGTAGCATGGCCCTTTAAATGAGTTGAGCTTAGCCCCTACCTCTGACCAATCAGCTGCCTCCAAGTTACTGAGATAAAAGACAAACAAGCAAGGGGGAGAGCTGCAGGGAGACTCTGCCTCAGGGAAAGGACCTGGAAGTGAAAGACCACATAGGGAATTTTTATTTTGTCAACAGCATCAGAAGTCCTCTGTAGCAGAGACCCTAGGAGGGGGCCAGACAACAGGACTTCAGCCATGTCTATACGTACAGCACTGCAGCAGTGCAGCTCTCCCATCGGCATACAAAAATCACTTCCGGAGATGAGTGGCAGAAGCTATGTCAGTGGGAGAAGCTCTTGATTGACTTGCTACAGCAGGAAAACTTTTAACAGGTGCATTTTATTTTGTTTTGTTTTCACATGCATCTGACTTGACTGTGAGGTCAAAAGCAGGAAAATATTTTGGTTTGGATTTTATTCAAAAAAAAAAAAAAGCCCACAAAGCTGTTAGTGCTTGAAAAACAACAACAACCTGTTAGTCATGGTGTTACTGGGCCTACCTGGTCTGCCACTGTATTCCTCAGCCCACTGTCTAAGAAATCATGCCAGACAGTAACTTGATGTACAAGTGATAAGGATACAATATCAGTGGTATTCAGGCTATCGTTTCCTAAACCTTACCTATAGCCTTCAGAAGAATCCAAGCTTTCTGGGCCATCCTACAAAGAGTGATGAGCACAAAATTATCTTTAAAATCCACATCCAAGGAATGGAAGAAAAAAACTTCACTAATATCCATTTTAACTTTGGCTTTAATAAGCTCAGCATCAGCTCCACGTCAAAATTCTCAGTTAATTTAACGTGTGTAGATTTTTCTAAAAAAAGTTTTTAAAATATCCAATCTCTCAGCAATGCTTTCTGTGACTAGCTAATTGAAAAAAACTGAGCCAGGTCAGCAGAACTGCAGAGGGTAGTCCCTCAATATTGACCCCAGCCGTTCGACTGTGTCTTTTTGACTGGGTAGATAGGCTGGGCCTGCTTCACTCTTCTCTTGCTATAGACTACATCTCCGCTTGGAGCTGGAGAAGTGATTCTCAACTCAAGAAGATATACGCCAACTCTGATCAAGCTAGTGTCCTAAAAATAGTAATGTACCTACAGTAGCATGGGCAGTGGCTTGGGTTTCGCTGCCCTGAGTACATTCCTATGCGATGGGTTTGTACTTAGGGTGGCTAACCCATGCCCCAGCTGGCTGGTGCCCATGCTACCATGGCTTCCCTGCTATTTTTAGCATGCTCAATCACACACCCAGCTCCAAGTGTAAAAGTATGCATAGAGTTCTTTGCTAGGTTACTGCTGGCCTATATAGAGCAGTGGGTCTTTGGACCGATCACCTCAGTGGAATGAATGGTGCTGTTAACACCTCTCTGAACTATGATTTCAGTCTGTCTGCAGACTCAGGAAGAGAGCATTACATCAGTTCCACTCAGTTCTTTTCAAGCTCTTCTCCAAAAACATGAGGACTAGAAAATAACAATTTTTTTATTAAATTTGGGATTTTGAAGTTAATCACATTAATCTAAGTAATGAGGTCCCAGATGTGGGTCTTTAGTGCTTATGCATCAATCCAGCCCTTTCTTCAGAAGTGGAGACAGTACTTCACTCAGTGCAGCTCCACTGGTGTGCAGAAGGATGAGGACATAGGCATTCACACTCTTATATGATCCTTCTGCGATCACTAGCATTGTCAACAGTGTTATCATCATCCGTCATGCTTCCCAGGCTAATCACTGAATTAGGATTGTCTTGTGCATTGTTTAGTGGATGAAGCAGAGACAGCACTTCATCCCCTCAGATCACCTTTACTGAGAAGACAGATTGTAATTCTGATTGTTTTCAAATAGTGCCTGCTGAACATCAGCTGTTCATTGCATTTGAATTGCATTAGACTGGCCCAACTTTTTTCTTGCTCTATTAAACCACAGCAGCATCCGTTTGGTTGGATAACTAAAGCTGGCGAACTTTGAAACCTAGTCAGCATGCTAAGATGGAAACAGCGTGGTCTCCTGAGAAATTTTCAGAATTGAACTTCAATTTTGTGCATGTGTTTCATGAAAAAGTGAGTCAGTCATGCTTCACATCTGTATCTAATTGTATTTCCCCACACATTATTGATTTGGAGCCAATTATTTAACCTTTCCTTTTTTTCAATAATTAAAAGTAATTAAACATTGAAAGTCAGTAAAAAGTGATCTTTAAAGAAGACTTAAATGACTGCAGTGTTTAGTGTTGGCCCCAGCCAGCTGTCACTACAGTGCATCGTCAAACATACTATACAGAAGTATCAGAGCAATAGTACTTTGATACATTCCTCAAATGCATTATCAGACTGCCATCTCTCTGATGGCCTAGCATAGATTCAGCCCAAGGGGAAGCCCAATCATGAAAGAGTCAGTTAAAAAGAAATTTACACTGAGATTACATGATAGAATTATTTGAAAGGTAAGGATGGATATCAGTTTGGTCAGGCTCAATAGACCTACTAAATTCCTCTTCCAATTATGCTTTCAAGCCACAGTGAACTGGATAGTAATGTTGTTGACTCTATGGGAACTTGACCTCTTTTCCAAATAATGTTTGTGGTAAACGATGCCTTTTGAAATATTGTACAGGAAAGAATGTTTGCTGAAATTCTCCATAGGATCCCAAAGTTATCTATAAAATTATCTATAAAATTATTTTTGCAAGGAGGGCACGGACAAATGGCACATAAAATTAATAAGGGCAAATGAATATCCATAAATATCTTTAAAAATGAATGGTTTCAGAGTAGCAGCCGTGTTAGTCTGTATTTGCAAAAAGAAAAGGAGTACTTGTGGCACCTTAGAGACTAACAATTTTATTAGAGCATAAGCTTTCGTGAGCTACAGCTCACTTCATCGGATGCATCCGATGAAGTGAGCTGTAGCTCACGAAAGCTTATGCTCTAATAAATTTGTTAGTCTCTAAGGTGCCACAAGTACTCCTTTTCTTTTTAAAAATGAATGGGTCAGAGCCCCAGTAAGTGTTACTCAGCATAGCTCCATTGAAGTCAGGATCTGTCCTGAATATTGGCGTTGGAGGTGTATTTTAGATGAGAGATTCATGAAAAAGGCTTTTTGCAATGAAAATATTTATTTGAAAGTTTGCCCTTCCATCTATAATTTCAGTGTCTATATATGACAGGGAAAAGGAAAGGATCCTTTCTGAATACTTGGGTGGAGTTTAAACACATGCTGCTGCTTTTTTCTTTTTTTTCTTTTTTTTCTTTTTTTATAATTGAGAGAAATAAAAGTAAAGACTGTTCTGTACATTTGAAGGTCAAATTCAGATACAATAGGATTTCCTTCAGCCAAAGGACAAAATAAAGGTTTGAAGTGTGGCCAAAACATATTCCAGCAAATCAAGAGGCCCTCCAAAGCCACTACATTTGCAAGTGTAGTGACTACCCTGTAACTTTCATCAGCAATGATGAACCCAAGATGTTGATTGGCAAATGCATGGGACTTTACCATTTGAGTTAATCAAATAAATGTGTTAGCTGGTAGCAGTAATAAATTCTTATTCTCTTATGTGGACCAGCTACCTAAGGGAAATATGTGATACATACTCAACCAACATGTTAGAGAAAGCCAAAATTCGGTGTACAACTATATCCTACACACATTTACCACAAATTCCTTGTCATTGCAGCTGGGGAGGGATTCAGTCTCATAGGGAGTGAATAGCAAGTAATGACTCCAGAAATAGTGTATGTTTGTGGAGCAAATTAGGGAAGTAGCAGATGGAGGTTTTTCTGGAAAAAAAAGAAGCAGGAGCAACCTGCAATATGCCCTAGCTAGGAAAAGTTTGAAGGAGGAGAAATCCTGGTTTTACAGGATGTTCAAGTTATTGGTCCTGATATCAACATGTGGATGTCCCTGGTTGCCTTTAGATCCCAGGGCATCTGCTATATTTTGGGGAGGACACCACAGCCTTTTCTACAGAGCAGTGATCCCCTAACCATACCATGTAGAGGTGTTCTCATCTCACTGTAATGAATGAACTAGGGGCGAAGAGGTTTTTATTGACTGGAAGAAAGTTTTTGATTAAATGGAACAGCAATAAGTACAAAAGAACTGTAATAATTTATGCTTGAGATGAAAATTATTGGAAGGTACTGAGAGGTACACAATGAAATTTTGCCTTTAACACAGGGGTTCTTCTCTATGTTGCAACAGAGGGGAATATATATAAGGCAGCAATATAGAGAAATATATAAGGCAGCACATCCCCCATCACGCTACAGCTTATATGAAATCCTCCATATTAATGCAAATAAATGTTCACAAAGTGACAGTTAAAGCTTCAATGATTATACTGCCCACTCCTTTTTAATATCTACAGAGAGAGAGAGAGAGAGAGAGAGAGAGAGCACACTAGGACTTCATCCAAAGTCCATTTAAGATGATGGAAAGACTCTCACTGACCTCAGTGGACTTTGAGTCAGACCCTCTCATGCTTTATCTACTTTGGGCTAAATCCTGTTCACCTTGCTCATGAGATTGATCCTAGTGTAAGCAATGGGCATAATCCTCTGATGTTAATGAGAATTTTGTCTGAAAACAAATGCTAATGTAAACCTGGGCCAAATAACTGCCATGTGAGTCTTATTTCAGCAATGGTTTCACAGCATTTTCATTCTTTTTCTTATTTCTTCAGTAATCTCTCCTATCATCTCTTGCATTTCCTGTCATCCATACATTTGTTGATTGAAGCAGTTCTCTTTTGGTCTTCTTTGAGTTCATTTGTATCCACTGCAATCTCTGCTACAGTGTAAACAACTTTGAAATCATTTTCTGTTTCACTGTATTTTGAAGACAAACGTTCAGTGCATACATCTCAGTATCTTCAAATGATTTTCATCACAAGCATAATTTATTACTTACAGCTCTTTTTTAGTGATTCCTGTTCTATTTCATCAAACTTTTTCTTCGAGTCTCTTCCCCACTAATTCATTCATCACAGGGAGATGATAGTCTCATATTTGGAGAATATTGATATTACCACATTTCCTGAGCAATAAGTTGTGGAAAATGTGTCTCTTAATGGGAGTGCAGTGTCATTCCATTTATTGTGGTATCAATATTATTGATTTCTCCTTTAGGAGATTTCCGTCTTCATCTTTGTCATTACTTCATCTGTATTTCCAGTACAATTCTTTTTGTTTTGTTTAAAGGGTAGTTTTCCTTCTGAGTACTTAATTCCACTGTCTGGAAGTGGTGAGTTAGTGTACGTGTTTAGAACTGCTCAAAACCTTTTTACATATATAAAAAACCCAAGTCAGACAAAGAGAAGTTTCCTATTAAATGGTCATTTTTAACAAGACACAATTAGGACAAATTTAATCTGCTGTCTAAAGTTCATTTACTTATACTCAGAATTAAGGAGTGGGGAAAATTAGCTGTATATTCACTTTTTGGTCCTGGTTTCCTACTCCACTACATCACTTATACACATATGTGATTCCACCAACTTCTGGATAGCCATTGTCAAGGGATTCATATACCATCTGTTCCAATAAAATTAGACTGCTGTAGACGGTATAGAACTGATGATGAGCATAACATGATTTCTTAGATACAGAAATTTACTTATGACAGGCCAAAACTTTCATCATAGTCTATAAATTACCCATTACTCATTTTGTTTATCCATCATCTGGGATTCATTTAATTCTTGCACCACACCTGATTGATAAGTATCTAGGCAAACTTAATAGGGAGGCAGCACCTTCTTTCACATCTTATGCCATGACATTTAAAAATATT
The DNA here is from genome assembly GCF_009764565.3 of Dermochelys coriacea. Taxonomy (NCBI): domain Eukaryota; kingdom Metazoa; phylum Chordata; order Testudines; family Dermochelyidae; genus Dermochelys; species Dermochelys coriacea. The sequence continues at coordinate 32,153,859 of NC_050069.1, read as the reverse complement.
TAATTTTTCCTTTGTCTGAATTGTATTGCCTAAATTTAGCTTATAACGTAACCCAAAATCTTTAGTAGTCATAATACAAATTATACAGTTAGGTAAAATAATTTCCTCTTGAGATTGCAAATGTTTCTACAAATCCACAACTGCCAAATTTTGTCCAAATCTGTGCATGTACAATGCCCGGCACAATTGGACCATGACCCTGATTGGGGCTTCTGGGCATTATTGTAATAGAAAAAAAACAAATAACCAGAATTTTTTGTTTGGAATTTAAATCAAATCTAACATCTAACCTACCCTAAAATATCATTAAATATTGTATTGCTATTATGCTCTTATATTCTATATAAAATTACATACATCCCATTAGTGCCCTCGCTTTTGGCAAAGTCTCTGTAGTGTGTTAATAGTGGATTTTGTTCAGTGTTTACTCTTAATACATATCTGTACTCAGTATTAATTTGTCGAGTCAGTTACATTTATTGAGGATATTATTTGATTTTCTTTTAATATCAAGATGTGTGTAGATGTGAAAATGGCATACAGCAGCTTTAAAATTTAGCTAATTCATTAGATACCCTGGTGATCTTTACTTAGTGCGAGATTATACAACAATATTTGATCTACTGCCAGCCTTAGACTAGACTACTCTGTACTATATACTCATACTTTAAAAACAGATGGTTCCTTAGAAATCTTGGACGAGATTCTCACTTTCCCTTAGCTTCCTTGACCTGATGTAAACAGATGGAGCAGCCTAAAGGAACCCCAGAAGCCCTGCATCTGGATGTGGGAAAATTCCCCTATGGTAAAAATTAAGATAGACAGCCACGGTCTGTCTTCCAACACCCCCCTTTAAACCATGGTATAGGGGGCATGCTATGGGTGTGAGAAAGGCATGTTAGGGCAGGGCAGAGAGGAGTGGGTAAAGGCTTCAATATCTTAGACAGTCCTCCTTTTCTCAAGTTACAAAGGGCTGACCAGTCCTGCCCCTGGAGTAACCCAGAATTGGGATGATGCAAAAGAAGCTAATGCACAGACTCTTACCCCTTATGTTGGGGTGTAACTTTGCAATTTCCCATGAAACCGGATGGACACTTTTTTCAAGAGAAGTAGTTGAAGTACATCAACACCAGGCAATAGAAACTCCTATTTTGTACCTTTTTATTTTTTCTCTTTCTAAGTGTCCTACTCTGCAACCTTTGCTCATGCTAGGTAGTGCTAATTCATCAAGAGGACTTGTTAGAGGGCTTTCCCTTCACCCTCTCCTCTGGTTCTTGTCACACAGAGAGAAAGCAGAAGATCAGAAGTCTGAAGTGCAGGCAATTCAATGTTTATTGGAGTTAGTTCCAAAAAAGCATATCCATAGCTCGACACACTAGCAGAGTCTGTTTCCCAGTGTTCTGTTCCCAGCTCTGACACTGCAGAGCATTTACTCCATAACCCCCTTCCCAGCTCTGATGCTGCAGAGACTTGCCTGTGTCATCGTTCCCCCTTCCCTATTCTAAATCCCACCTCCTCCTTCTTAGCAGGCCCAAATATACCTGCCATGCATGCCCACAGTCCCATCCCTTACAACTTAGGGTCATGTTCCATTTTGGGTCTGGGGTTTTCACCCCATCCCTTTTGTACCCCATGAGAGGGGTAAGGAGTGAGATTGTGATCCGGTCAGGGATGGGCATTTCTTTGGTCTTTTAGTGTTTTATACCTCCCCAACCCAAACTCCTTTGCTTCTCTTGACTGGTTGCTTGACTTTGCCTTGAGATAGGGTTGAGGCAATCTTAAAGTGTGCTCTTGAGTAACACTTTAACTGTTCTTATCTGTTCCCATTGTACTAACAAATCCAGCTGACTAGGCAGAAGCAACATCAGTGTTTTTGTCCCTTGTTTACACATTTTAGTAGAAAAGTATTAAAAAGTCAAACCCAAAATTCTATCACAGGCTAACAAACAGACCTATATACTAACAGGACTATGCAAAGAAAGTAAGGATTATGGAGTTAGGTCCTTAATTGCTCATTTCTGTCCTGGTACATGTTGACATTATTAACATACCTTCTAAATAATTACTTTTCTTAGCCCTGGTCTACACTGGGGGGTGGGTGGGGGTCGACCTAAGATACGCAACTTCAGCTATGCAAATAGCGTAGCTGAAGTCGGCATATCTTAGGTAGACTTACCTGGCCATGAGGATGGCAGCGAGTCAAACTCTGCCACTCCCCGATCGACTCCACTTCCACCTCTTGTGAACTGGAGTTCCGGAGTCGATGGGGAGTGTGTTCGGGGATCGATTTATCATGTCTAGACTAGATGCAATAAATTGACCCCAATAGATCGATCACTACCCACTGAGATGATGGGTAGTGAAGACGTGCCCTAGTGATAAACCATGTTTCAACAGACAGTTGGAAAGATAGAAAAAAAGTTACATTGAAAGAAAGCTATATTATCAATTTAAGAGTGAAATTTCACTCTCCATGTAGAAGGTCCTTACAAGGACTTCTGCACCACTGAAGAACTGCATTGAGGATGAACTTGGAAAAATGCATTCCTGCCTTTGCAACCTCTGTGAATCATGGAATGCTTCTGCACCCTGGCCCAGCAGAGGCTAACTATGAAGCCACAATGAAACTAAGCTGAGTGCTGGGCCAATGTTAGGGCCACAGGATCCACATTCACATAGATTCATCCATCCATCCATCTTCTGTCATTTTTTAGCCAACCCTCTTTTAATCTTTCCCCTTAATTTACTCCCTCTACTTCCTTAATTATTTCTCTTGTTCTTCTCTGAACTCCCTTCCAATTTGTCTCCATCTTTTTGATAGTAAGAGGTTCAGAACTGACAGCAATATTCCATGTGTGCTCTCACTAGAAATGTAGTAAGACACATTATCATTTTGCTGATTACAGATCTCTGATAATTCAGTACAAATCTGGCCTTATTTACTTCAGTGGCATAATGCAATCTTGTATCTAATTTTCTATCTACTATCACTCCCAGGTCTCTTTAGGCATCACTACTTTCCAGGCTTCTCCCTCCATTGAGTATTTGTGATTTCTGGATTATTTTCCCCCCAAAGTATTAGCGTGCATTTCACCAAGCATCTCTCTCTCTCTCTCTCTCTCTTAATTCTGACCATAATTCTAACCTCTCTTGTTAAATTGGTCCCATTGCTTTTTTCAAAAAAGACAGTTTCTTTATATCCATGTTCTTATGGAATAAAACATTTGAATAAAGGCAGTGGAGAACTGAATGGTGATCAGATGATGTTATAGTGAAGGATTTTTATCTATTATAATATTTGTAAAAATATTTTGATGATGTGGACAACCTAGCAGCTGAAACTGAATGAGATATAAACAGAAACAGTACTTTGGAGCTTCTTATACTGGCTTCTTTAAAATAACTATTTTCAGACCCAATATATGGGCTTAATTTTCAGACATGGGTACCTAAAGTTAACCAGCTAAATATTCATTTTGGATACCATGATCTTAGGCACCACATCTGAAAATTAGGACACTGAATTGCTGCCCTGATGGACTAATCAGGGTGTAAGAATGGCACTCAGCAAAAAGTACATCAATTATTAACCCAGCTGATTCCCAATTTGAGTTTTGCCAGCAGTCTGGTGATTCAGGGAAGTTAAAGAAGGATTGAGAAGACTAAAATGTTAATACTACAGCACTGGAATTGACCTACGTCTCATAAGAACATAAGAATGGCCATACTGGGTCAGATCAAAGGTCTATCCAGCCCAGTATCCTGTCTACCAACAGTGGCCAATGCCAGGTGCCCCAGAGGGAGTGAACCTAACAGGTAATGATCAAGTGATCTCTCTCTTGCCATCCATTTCCACCCTCTGACAAACAGAGGCTAGGGACACCATTCCTTACCCATGCTGGCTAATGTAAGAATATAAGAACGTACCTCCTAGGATAAAAAACTGGTAGAATGGATTAAAGAGACATGGCAACTCTTGAAAGAATAGTTTTTAAAAGAAGAGGTTCCTTATTTTTAGTGTTTGAAACTCCTCTGGATATGATGTCTGGGGAACCTGGTGGAACACTGCTGGATGTTTTTGTTGTTAGAGCTGGTTGAAAAGCGCCATTTTTTCTCTCAGAAAACTTTGGAAAAAAATAGCTTGTGTTTTTCCCTAAACTTCCAGATTCTTTTTTTCTTTTAAAATCTGGAACCAAAAACTATTTTTTTTCTGTTAAAAAAATGGAGAAAATTTCTGAGTTTGGAAAACCATTAAACTCACCTTTTTTTCCAAAACTTGAAAATTTTGTTTTAATCAAAAAGTCATTTATTTCAAGGAGATTTATATGTATGATGAGAATTTCCAGAATCTGTGTGGCATTTCTTTTGTCCACATGCTGTATTTTGCCTCTTCCCTTCATCTCCTGTGGATGTTTCTCTTTCTCAGTTTTCTTATTAATCAAGAAGTTAACAAATGTTGATGATAGAATGAATAATGTACTTAACTTTATATTTGTATTAAAAACTTATTTTTGTCTGTATCATAATAGAAATATTATCTATTATATATGGTCTACATAAGGTCCTGATCCTACATTGTGGAAATCTGCATGGGCACAGCAATCTGCACATAGGTTATACAATGAAGGATTGGGACCTAAGTCAAAAGTACTTCCCATAGACATACAAAAGGTCAAGCAGCAGCAGCTTTGAAGTTTTGTGTAGGGTTGCCAATCCTCCAGGATTGCCTTGGAGTCTCCAGGAATTAAAGATTAATCTTTAATTAAAGATTATGTCACATGATGAAACCTCAGGAATATGTCCAACCAAAATTGGCAATCTTAGTTTTGTGGAACCACACATTCAGATCCTGTAGGGCTGACTTTGTCCTTATCCAGTCCATAAATTCAACTGACTTTAACTTAATAAACAGAATCATTTATATAAGACTTTAAAAATTGAGGTCTGTCTTTTTTGTGTGCCAGTTAAAGATCTTATGGAATTTTATTTTTGAAAGATTATTGATTTGTTTCAATGTGTAGGCTAAAATTTTCCCTTCCCCTCGTTGTTATGCTGTTTGCTACCCACTGATTGGCTGCTGCTGTCCACCCCACTGTTGGCTGTATTTCATTGGTTCATTGTGCATAAATAGTTTATATAAATCTAACGTATTTGTTTTTAAAGTATTTCCTATCCTTTCCCCAAAGCGGTAATAGAGCTATACATTAAACTGAGTTGGTTTTGGGGTAAGGTCTGCTGGTTTATAAATAATGTATCAGAAAACCTAAATCAATTTTCATAATTTATCTTCAGGAGTAAATGTCAAGGACACTTTCAAAAATTATGCTTCTCTACTCAAGTTCACAGATACTGACCCAATCCAGTTCACAGTAACACTACTTGATTTTAAATGTGAAAGATGTGGAAATTAGAAATTCTTCAATTCCATCTACTTGTGCTTTTCGAGTCAAAGATTCTCATTACAAATCCCAAAACTGTATTGTATCAATACCATCACTTTTCAAAGCAGGACCTACTAAATTTCCCAAACATTTGTCTTTAAAAGAACTACCCACTTAATTACTTGGCTATCCATTATTTTTTGTACAAGAGCTGACTTCTCACTACATATCTAAGAAACTGTTCTTGAAATTACACATATTATCTATAACCATTAGTCACTGGAATTGATCCAGTTCTTCTTCGTGATTTCTGCCCAGCTGTTAATTTGGTAAATTTCTCCCAAATCTTCTCAAACAGATTGTTGTGCTGTAGCACACATATGATATATCAACTGTTGAGTCAGTGGAATAATACACATTTGGACAGATAATGCAATTATTAAAGACTGTAAATGAATTCCTAGATGACAGTGATGATAAAGATTTAACTATATTGATTTACAACTGGAAAATGTGTGCCTCAAGAGTATTGGAATAACAACCATGATGCTGATTATTTCTAATACTCACACCAAGGCCATTTAACCAAATACCAAAATCATCTGAAGCAATGTATTCAGAAAGTAGAACTGGACAAACTATTTTAACACACTATATTTCCTAGGAAAACTAAAATGGATATAGTAGAAGTTTTATAATGGGTAGTATTAGTAAGCAATAAATAATTGAGCAATGAGTAGTAAGCACCCAGATAGGTGCACTGTTCAGAGAGAATAATTTAGCCAATGAATCTAGTTCTTTTTCTGTTTGTGTTATCCATCAATTATTTTTGTAAATGTAGTCATTACTGAGAAACTCTTTAAGATAACATTTCAGCCTAAGACTTCAACTGTTCATTATTCATTAACTATGTTACTGGTCACCTATGTCATATGATATTGTTTCTGCTCCCTGATTCGATTATAAAAATTGTATACACAAGAGGAAGGAATCCAATCAATTTTAAGATGGCTAATTAGATTTTTCTGGCATGAACAATAACACTGGTTGTGAATACTGTCAAAGGGAATTTGTAGTTTTAAATACAATACATATTTGTGAATAGTTTTTGTTGTTGTTCTGTTTATCCATCTAACAGTAGTTATCTCCACAATGTCTTTTTTAACAATGAAAAGTGTGCTTATTGTCATCGTCGTACATCTAGAACACTTGTAATGTGCCTTGCTTTCACTACAAAAATGTATTCTGTAAGAACATGACATTAAAGAGTCAAAATAATGAATACAATGCTGATCATAGCTTTGCAGTCAGTGTAATGAGAGCAGGTTGTATCCAGCAATATAACAAACAATCATAGTTATACCAGGGTTGTGGCAGGGCTGTTAAAAGGTAATATACGTATATAGATATATAATGTTAATTTTTGTCCTGCTATATATTTATTCCATTTTTATAAAATATTATAAATAATAAATACTTTTAACTTTATAAAAGCTATTTAAAGCAAAACAATATTTGTCAACTCAAGAGCTATTATTCTTGAAATATGTTTATATAATTCTTTATTGCCATAAAATTTCAACTGAGATTAGGCAAATAAAAAATGGGGAGGAGTTAAACAGCCATGTCTCTTTATTATTATTATCTCTCTCTCTCTCGGCTAAAAAGGTATCGATAAAGATGATGCAAAGCTCCATTTGGTCTTCACAGATGGAGAGTAAGACAAAGAGGAAAGCAAAATTGTATAGGCAGCCACCTGTCGCATGTCCTGAAAAGTTTTCAAACAAAAGGGTGAACTGATAACGGTAAGAAATTATACGTGGCCCTGCTGCTCCCCGCAGTCCCAGAGAGATGTCGTCAGGCTGCCCCTACACTGTGAGGCTTAGTAGGGGTCACCAGCATCACTGTTTCCCCAATTCTCAGGAGTTCTTCCCTGTGCAAAGGATAGGAAAATTGTCAGGAGCACTCCCCTGTATGCTCGCTTGTATGCTTGCTCTCTCTCTGTCACACACACACACACACACACACACACACACACACACACTCATACTCACATACCAGGAGCTTGGAAACTGCCCCAGTTTTGTTGCAGCCAGCTGTGTAAATGATCAAGGCCAGGTGGGTCCAGAATTTTATCCATGGATAGCTATGTAATTCCTCAGTACAGCTCATCACAACATTTTTGGCAAAATATGTTTTGGCTGACATATGCTGTTTCAGCAAAACCAAAATGTTCCATAGAGACATACCGATTACAACAAAGTTTTTGATGGGAAGGTTTTTGAGGTTAAGGATGGAGTCCCTAGTCAATTCCAGAGAGAGAAGAGAATTGAAATCCTGACTTTTTCAATATGAAAACAGATGTTTTGACACAATTCCATATTTATGGAAAATATTTTAAAGGTTTTGTCTTCAGTCCAGTGCAGAATGAAAACTAATTTTGAAACCTAGAAAGTTGTCATAAAAAGTAATTGTTGTTCTTTGTCAAGCTCTGTCCCTTGGATACCCCATTAACTACACACTAGAATTTATGGGGCATCTCTCATAGTTTTTCGCTGTCAGGGCCAAATTCAGATGTGATCTAAGCAGCTGTAACTCCATTAGCATTGATGAATTCTGAGGATTATTTTTAATTACTAGTTCTACCTTACTACCTTCTCTTCTTTCTTTTCAATATTCTTCCCTGCTTTACCTTCTTTACCTCACCCCCTTCTTTCTTCTGAGTTTTCTGTTCTAATTACCTATACTTTCCTTTTCACTTTATTTTTATTTCTTTTTTTCTTCCTGATTTCTCTTCCTCAGCTGTTGTCCCTTCCACTTGTCTCACTTGTCTCCTTAGAGTTATATCTTTTTTCTTGTACAGCCTACACACCTTTACCACTACACTCCTCAACTGCATTACCCTTCACTTCAGTCACCATCCTTCATCCTCATTTATCTCTGTCACAGATCTGGCTAGGTGCTTCCTAATGACTGCAAGGGGAATCCAAGCCTCTAGCTCCCTTCTTACTTCAAGCCTCCAGAGCCTGAAGAGAGCTCAGACACTGCCCCTGAGCCTTCTGGTTTACCATGTAACTCTCAGGAGGCACATGGCAATTGCGAAGCATATAACACACACAGAGACACTTTGCATAGATTCAGACATCACTGCTCTTTTATGCTTAATCGTATAAAGCACAAGAGAGTACAGATCATTTAGAAAGCAAACATCCTAACCACAAGGCTCTTTACTAGCTCCTCCTTCTCCTGTGGGTCTTGGAGCTCATTCAAGCAGAACGTCCCCTGCCTCATAATGCTGCAATTACTTAGTTAGTTAATTAATTAATTGTTAGTACACTCCAAATACAGTTACCCTGTCTGTGGAAATGGAGCTTGCAGCTCATAAAAAGTACGACAGACTGATTTCAGTGCTATCTGGTTCTGATTGCCCATTTACAGCTTCTCACAGTTATACCCCTAGTTTCTTAGTAGTTTGAATTCTAAGTGGTTCCCTTTTTCTGACTCAGATATATATCTTGCTTTCCAGTATATTTCCAGTCTTTCTGTCATAGTATATAAATTTCCTAACTGAATAATTAACGTCTGCTGCTTATTCATTATTTGTTGTTGGTGTATGTATAGATATTTTTGTCTATTGAAGTTAAGATGTTGCTTGCTCACTCAAAAGAGTGGGGTACTGTGTTAAAAATCACTCATATCTTCCTTAACAAGTTTAGCAAGCTTGCTTTTTTCCCTTCTTAACATGACCATAGAGCAGTAGTGCTGCGGGAAGCAGCACAGGCTGCAGGGACATGCTGGCCACCGCTTCCCACAGCTGCCATTGGCCTGCAGACGGTTAATGTAAACACTATCTTGCGGCCTGCCAGCAGATTACCCTGATGGACCGCGTGCAGATTGTGGGCTGCAGGTTGCTCATCAATATCATAGAGCAATGGTTCAAGAGTGAGCTGTTAGGTCTTATCATAGAATCAGAGAATCACAGAAGATTAGGGTTGGAAGAGACCTCAGGAGGTCAACCCCCTGTTCAAAGCAGGACCAACCCCAACTAAATCATCCCAGCCAGGGCTTATAAAAATCTGGTTCATAGGTCAACAAGCTTAAGCTGCTGAAAATAACCAAAGACACCAAATCCATCAGCTCTTCCTTTTTACGACCTTTCAGTGTCCTCTATCAGGAGAATTCCTAGCTGGCTTCTCCAGCTGACCAGAAACCCCTGCCAGGTGATTTTCTGTTGTTGTTGCCAAGTTGACTTCTCCTTTGACAAACCAGTTCTAATGGGCGTGAGCTATATCATTTGTTTAAAGAAATTACATTTCAGTGTTTGAGCATGTTAAGTCAACAATGTTCTTCTGCCACCAGCCTTTAGAATTTCAGAGGCAAACAGACAATAGAGAAGGCAAAAAAATGCACATTCAAAGTGGAGTTCCAGCTTGATAAAGATACATACAAAGAGTTCATAATCTCACACAGAATTTATAAATTGTACTGACAGATTCCCCAATTAGTCACAAACTCCACACTCACCCCACTATACTACAACCCCTTTTCTCTTCGCCTTCCCTGTGAAAACATCTCCCTGCTCCTGCTCAACTTGTGCAACAAGAATTCTCTTAGAGTTTCCCCTGCACAGGAAGTCCCCCATCCCCAGATCACAGTAAATATCCCTTCTAATCCCTCCCCCATAGCAGTAAGATCTCTCCTTTCCAGATCTCTCACTCTTTTAAGTAAAATTTCAAATTTAAAGAAGCAAAGGAGGTTATAGAGCACTGCCATTTTAATAAACTTTCTAGCACAAACATCCTTTTCCTCCTACCCTAAATAGGCTACATTTACACTTAAGTAATATTACTGTGTACAATATCACCTGAGCTCTATGCTCTGGCAACCCTCTAAGCAAGACCCCTCAATCTCTCAGATCCCTCAATCCAAGCCTCAGCACAATTCCCCACTCCTGAACTTCAATGTGTTGCACTACTGTAATGTATTATAGGTCACGCTTTCCATGTGGAAAATCAAAGGGAGGTTGCTGGCCTCCTATATGTCAAAGCATGTCGTGAGAGGGGAGGCCAGGTTATATGATGTTGGTGAGGAATCTCTCTCTTAAATAAACAGGCAAACTTTTTCTTTCAAAATGTAAATGTTTTGTTTAGGCATATTAGAGAGACAAGGAGGGTGTGTATGGACCAAGTTCTGCTGGTAAAAGAGACAAGCTTTTGAGCTACACAGCACTCTTCAGGTCTGAGAAACTTACTCAGAGTGTCACAGCTAAATACAAGGTGGAACCAGTGATGAGCTGCCAAAATCTTAACAACGGGTTCCCTCCTCACCCCACGAGGGGGTCGTTGCCCACCCCCATCCCCCGGGACTCCTGCCTCATCCAAACCCCCCCCCCATTCCTTGATGCACCCCCCAGGACCCCTGACCCATCCACCCCCCTCCCCTGTCCCCTGACTGCCCCCAGAACTGAGCAGGAGGGTCTCGTGGGCCACCGTAGTAGGTGCCCACCCCACCCCTAAGAGCCAGAGGGACCTGCCGGGGGGCAAGGTGGGGAGTCCCGGTGATGCTTACCTAGGGCAGCTCCCAGGAAGCATCCGGAGGGTCCCTCTGGCTCATAGGGGCAGGGGAGCGTGGGGGGGATCAGAGGAAGCGGCCGCTCCACCACTGATCACATCAAAAGTGGCGCCTTAGGCGCCGACTCCCTGGGTGCTCTGGGGCTGGAGCACCCACGGGGAAAATTGATGGGTGCAGAGCCCCCACCAGCAGCTCCCTGCCCTGCGCCTGGCCCCAGCTCACCTCACCTCTCCTTTGCCTCCTCCCCTGAATGCGTCACCCTGCTCTGCTTCTCCGCGTCACCCCCCCGCCCCGGCTTCCCATGAATCAGCTGTTCGGCGGGAAGCCAGGGAGAGCTGAGAAGCAGGCCGCGGCTTCCTGCTCAGGCCGAGGGTGGCGGAGGTGAGCTGGGGCAGGGAGTGGTTCCCCTGCACGCCCCCCCCCTGGTTACCTGCTGAGGCGCGGGTGGCCCTCCTTGCACCCCTCCCCCCCACCCGAGCTCACCTCCGCTCCACCTCCGCCTCCCTGGGCCTGAGCGGGAAGCCGCGGCTTCCTTCTCAGCCCGCCTCGTCTTCCCTCACGAACAGCTGATTCGCGGGAAGCTGGGGGGGAGGGGGGAGAAGCAGGGCGGGGCGGTGCGTTCAGGGGAGGAGGCGGAGCGGAGGTGAGCTGGGGCCGGGAGCTGCCAGTGGGTGCTCTGCACCCACCAAATTTTCCCCTTGGGTTCTCCAGGGCTGGAGCACCCGTGGAGTCGGCGCCTAAGGCACCACTTTTGGCTGGTTAAATTTAGAAGCCCTTTTAGAACCGGTTATCCCTTGCAGAACAACTGGTTCTAAAAGGGCTTCTAAATTTAACAACCGGTTCTAGCGAACCGGTGTGAACTGGCTCCAGCTCACCACTGGGTGGAACAGACTGTTTAGCATAAGTAGTCAACACGTATTTCAAGGGACCATTCAAGGTGAAGTGGCCTGTTGACACCCCTCCAGCCATAGGGTGGAAAGGACGTGTTGCGGGGGGATTGAGGGTGGGGAGACTGGTAATGGGTTATAGCTTGTTGTAATAAGCCATAAATCCAGTGCCCCTATTAAGTCCATGATTTTTAGCAAAGTTGTGAATTTAAGCTCCCAGCTCATCTTTTGAAAGTGTTGTGCAGGTTTCCTTTGAGGATGAGCACTGATAAGTCAGATAGAGAGTGATCGCTTTGTGAAAAGTGTTCACCGAGCGTGTTCTTGTCTTTTATCATTTTCCTGTGTGAGTTCATTCAAGAGCATAGTGATTGTCTAATTTGACCCACATAGTCTCTACTGGGGTGTTTAGTGCTCTGGATGAGGTACACCACATGTTGTGATAGGCATCTGTAGGGCCCATGACTAGCCCAAGAGCCAGGGTGCTTCAGCAGCAGCAGAAGTAAAAGTTGTGGACTGCAAACTTCTGCCTGTTGGGAGAACTTCCTGGTTCCTGACAGAAAGTATCCTCCTTCTTTCCAGATGGAAGTTTCAGCACTGACTGAAGTTGCGATCATGAGGCAGGCAAGCAGAGAGAAGGCTGCTGAACTGAAATCCTGTTCTATATTTCCTTACAGGTAGGACCAAAAAGGGCATAAAGAGCGCCCTGAAAGGAGCTTATATGGTCCAAAAGGAGAACACTGACTTGTTTGTTTTGTGGTTTAGTTATTTTGGGAATTAGAACATATTTATAGGTGACTGTGTTCTACAAAGGGCCTCTGCCCTAGGTAAGTTCTATAGCTATTGTGGTAAACCCAGGACAAACAGCTACAAAAGGGGGATAGGTTTCAGAGTAGCAGCCGTGTTAGTCTGTATTCGCAAAAAGAAAAGGAGTACTTGTGGCACCTTAGAGACTAACAAATTTATTAGAGCATAAGCTTTCGTGAGCTACAGCTCACTTCCCAGGGGATTAAAAGGCCCCTCCCTATCCACTGAGGAGAGATAACCGCAGGGCAATAAGGTTCAGATGGAAAAGGAGTTGCTAGGGAACCAATTAGGTTCAGCAGACTCCAACTACTTGGGACCTTTTTAAACCCTCCCCTCGTGGAGGGAGGGGGAGAGTGAGGGGAGCAGGGAAGTTACCAGTAGGCTGTTTGCAGCAAGACACCAAACCTTCCCAGTAGGGAAGCTGCACTTGCTCCCCAGAAGGGAAGGAAAACAAGCACAAGGGACTAACTGAGGAGAGGAGTAGCAGGACCCTGTGCCACCTATAAGGATTTGCCTTGCCCCAAACCCGAGTCTCCAAGCCTAAAAAGGACTGAGCCTAGTGAGGCGAACAAGGTATTTTGCCACACTATGTTTGAAAAAATAAAATAAAAAAGTTCAATTTAAATTACCATTATGTTAAAAATAACAACAAAAACAAGAACAGAATTTTTCTTCCAACGGTTTGTTGGAAATTTATCCTGAAGAGAATTCTTTCATATGCAGCAGCATTGAAGGAGCTGTGAACCACAGCTTTAAAGTCAAAGAAAAGCAATCTTTCCCAATGCCTGAGGATTAGTTGCTTAGTTAAATTAACCATAGGTTTTGTTGATTTAATCTCTCCTTTTGAACATGCAGTCACATTACTGGTCGATATGTCCCCCAATATACAAATGAGGCAGTTGGATAATTCATCTTTTTTTTTCTCCCCAGGATATTATTTCAGAAATGTATAGGAATAAATTTAAGCACAATGTTAAATAAAATAATATGAAGGACAATCTAAGAATTATTACTTAGAATTTCCTTTCAAAAAAGGAAATTAAAAGTTATATGCTGAAAATATAGCTAAATCTGCAAGTAGTAAACAAATCTGTAGATTTATAAATTATATTAGTTGTGGTAAATTATTGTGGTGATTTGGGGCATCTGTCTATGTACAACTTATTAATTCTGGTTGATTTTATGAAATTGCTATATCATTGAATGCCTCAGTGTATGTGGAATCAGATATCTGTTATCAGGGACAGTGCTGTCCCTCTCCCAGAGTGGGGAAAGTGCAGAATCATTAACCTGAAAACCTCCCATTCAGATGGCAGGACCTTAGGATAATACGGTTGCTGAAGCATAAGGGAACCAGTTTGATGCAGCTGGTCTGCAAGAAGGAGGAATAGGAGACTGGAAACAGAGTAATAAGACTGATGCATAGGTGCTGTAGAAGCACTTTAAAAACACAGAGGGACACAGAGAGAGAAACAGATGGGTAAGTTTCCTGAGTGAGAGGACCTGTTGACTACAGGACTTGCAAAAGTTGAAGGAAGCTGACCTCAGAGGTCAGAGACAGACTCATGATTCAGAGGAGAAGCCATGAACTGAAGTTCAGCCCAGTGGAGGGAACCTGGAAGCCTAATAGGACATTGACTCAAATCCCAAGGAATTTTCAAGATTGGTGAGCAAACTGAGGCATGGAATGGCACCATTCCATGTTGTTTCACCCATGCTGTCTAAAGAAAAGAGTAATTAGTTTAGAAATCCTTTTGCAAAGTCTGTGTCTATTTGCATCAACTGTTACCTGTAAACCAGAGGACCAATAAGATGGAGAGTCAGGGCAGGTGTGGGGAGGAGTCAGCACTGGATCTGGGGGAACTAAGACAACTTCTGAGGAAAAGTATCAGACAAGAGTCCCTGGACCAAGAAGTGTTCCAGCAAAACTAGAGACAGTGTCTGAACCCTACCCAGTAATCAAGGGGAACTTAAAAGCACATGGACCCAGAATGAGGGCCCAAACACAGCAGCCTGGTGAATGTGCAAAAGTGGGAGTTTGATGAGGACTATGACAATTATATTATATATACATTTATTATGGTAATTATATCTGTATTTTCTATCATTGTTCTACTGGATGGTTCCTGAGCTTCTAGTATACTCATGATTTTTATGTGAGCATTTATTTTAGTAGTGAACCATTTATTTTGATCTATTGCCCTCATTCCCTCCCGCCCCCCCCCCCCACACACCTTAGACTTTGCAAACAACTATAAGAGAAAAATGCCTGTTAAGCACTGAAAACTACGCTCAGTGCTTGTGACACAGTGCTAGGAGCCTAGAACTGACCAACACTCTGGTCACTAAGGTACAAGTTATCCCTCCCAGGTCCCTTCTTCTCACCAAAGTGGACTTCATTGGCAGATGGGTGCTCAATAGCCTAGTTAGGGAGTTGATGAGCTAATCAGAGCAATCAATCCATCAGCCAGGAACAATTAAAGGACAGGAAGGAAGTGCAAGGGAGAAGGCTGGCAGGGAATCAGGAGAAACGGGATCTCAAGATGAGATCTTTCACTCTTCCTCCTCAGACTGTGGGCTAAGGGAGAGTTTACTTCCAATTGTATGTTGCTGCACAAGGCTGTACGAGTGGACTGGTAGAGGGGATCCAAGAAATAACACACTAGTGCATATAAACTTGGATGGGTCCAGCCTGTTTGGGGTGGTCTAAGGGATGAAGACAAGAGTCTGTTACAGTGCTGTACAAAACATAGGGAAAGATGTAGTCTCTGCAAAAAGGAATTAAAATCTAATGGACAGTATCAGAGAAAAAATATACCCAGATACACAATAACCAGTATTGCTATGACACTTTTCTAAAGGGACCACCCATTATTCAAATACTCAGCATTTTCTCAAAGAGACCACAGCTCTTTACCATTCACTTGCTCCTTCAGAACCATGTATGTGAAAGGTTAGACTTCACATCCGATAAAGTGAGCTGTAGCTCACGAAAGCTTATGCTCTAATAAATTTGTTAGTCTCTAAGGTGCCACGGGTACTCCTTTTCTTTTTGCGAATACAGACTAACACGGCTGCTACTCTGAAACACTTCAAGAGCTATAAATACAACCATCCTGCAAATCCCTTTGGACAATGCTGTATGAAGGGATGCGTGTTGCGATGTAGAGGCCACTCAAGAGAATCTGCTGCCCCAGGCAACACTTCAGTGTGCTGCCCCAGAGGCTACACAAATGTAGCCTGGCCACCTGGCAATCATTATGGAGGGATGTTTGGACCAAGTCTGCTGCTCTAGGCAGCTGCCCAGCTTGCCTATAGTTGGAAAGACATCTACCCAGAAGGTGGCATGAATTGAACTCAATCAGATCTCCAAAGGGTTTGGTCTCTCAGTCTCTCTTGCTAAACCTTAATGGTGACCTCAGCAATATTAAAGCAGAATACCTTTTCAAATGAATGGATTATGTGATAGTCAGACATGTTAATCTATTGATACCATGAAGTCACCATCAAGGTTTTATGCAACACAATAAACTGGAAGAAGGTGGCATATGGATTCTTTTCAGTGTGTGTTGGAAGTGAAAGTGAATGCTGTGTTGGAGTAAGTTGCCTACAATGTTTTTGACAATGTGAAGGTGACAAGGAATCCTGGAGACTTTCCCCTTAACTTTTTGTTTCAATACTTTCAAAGATTGTGTGGGTGGAGTAGGTTGAAATGTAATAGGCCAGTCCTTGCTTACAGACAGCCCCCCAACCTGACGCAAATACTCACCAGCAACCACACACCACACAACAGAACCACTAACCCAGGAACCTATCCTTGCAACAAAGCCCGTTGCCAACTGTGTCCACATATCTATTCAGGGGTCACCATCATAGGGCCTATTCACATCAGCCACACTATCAGAGGCTCGTTCACCTGCACATCTACCAATGTGATATATGCCATCATGTGCCAGCAATGCCCCTCTGCCATGTACATTGGTCAAACTGGACAGCCTCTACATAAAAGAATAAAAGGACACAAATCAGATGTCAAGAATTATAACATTCAAAAACCAGTTGGAGAACACTTCAATCTCACTGGTCACTCTATTACAGACCTAAAAGTACTTCTACAAAAAAACTTCAAAAACAGACTCCAATGAGAGACTGCTGAATTGGAATTAATTTGCAAACTGGATACAATTAATTTAGGCTTGAATAGAGACTGGGAGTGGATGGGTCATTACACAAAGTAAAACTATTTCCCCATGTTTATCCCCCCCCACTCCCCACTATTCCTCGGAGGTTCTTGTTAACTGCTGAAAATGGCCCCCCTTGATTATCACTACAAAAGGTCCCCCCCCACCGCTCTCCGGCTGGTAATAGCTCACCTTAAGTGATCACTCTGGTTACAGTGTGTATGGTAATACCCATTGTTTCATGTTCTCTGTGTATATAAATCTCCCCATTGTATTTTCCACTGAATGCATCCGATGAAGTGAGCTGTAGCTCACGAAAGCATATGCTCAAATAAATTTGTTAGTCTCTAAGGTGCCACAAGTCCTCCTTAACCTTAGTAGTCATTAAAGTGTGTGTGTGTGTGTGTGTGCGCTAATAATCTTGCATGCATTTTTACCATGCACAGAGGTCTAGCTTTGTTGATTGTGAATAATGGAGAACCAGCCTCACCTACTTCCCTTTCTATCCTATCCCCTGGTGGAACACCATGCACTCTTAGGAGAAAATGGAGGGGGCAGTCCATGAAGTCCCCAATCCCTATGATGGTGCCATAAAAGGTCACATTTGGGGTGTTTATACCTACCTGCACAATGCACCTGAATCAGAGCCAGGAACCATATGTCTGTAAATAGTGCACTGACAGACAAGTGAGGAAATAAATAACAGGAAGGGCAGGATTGACATCGGATGTGAATTATGGATATATGATTAAGCACTTAATGCATGCACATGTCTAGGTGGGACCAAGGGAATTATCATGTACCAATAGATCACTAATTTCAAATTTAATTGAAGGTTGTTTTTTTTTTGTAGAGCACAGTCTTCCAACATCAGAAAAATCTATATAATCTGCACTCTCATTTATTAAATAAATGCACAGTAAATTTGGCAATATTTAAAAAGATAACCTAGTAGTCGATGCTGAATAAAAATAGAAATTCAAGGTCCAGATCCTGGAAAGACTTTTTCTCACAACTTTTTTTGCCGAAAAGTGCAGATTCAATTGACCAAAACATTACTTGAATTTGGATTTAATTTGCCAAATTCTTTCAGTCAAAATAAAAATTCATTTTGTTTCAACATTTTTGAAACAAAATGTTTTGATTTTTTTTTCAATTTGAAATAACATTTTGTTTCAAAATTTACTTCAACTTTGCAGGAAAAAATAGAAAAAGTAAAACCTCAAATTTTTTTTATAACTGAAAAAAAATATCTTTTGGTTCAACCACTGTTCTGAAAAAAAATCAGTTGTACTTAGAGCTCTATTTGAAAGTAGATAAGACACAATGGGGAAAGATAAAATCACTAAACTGTGACTAGATTGACATCTTTTATGACTAGATTCAGTATATGAATTAAGGATTATGAAATACATATGGGAGAGAGAACTGACTGCAGCTGAGATGTGATCTATTCCATTACAGCAACTGAGCAAAAATTTTGACAGGCTTGGTCACAACTGACAGGGAGGAAAAGCTCCTGAAAAGGTTTGTGGATTTTTTTTAATAGAAGATCTTGTCTCTTATAAATTTAAATTATCCTGTGTACAGCCCTTTGATGCCGGATCACTGACCAGAAAATCTGTCATAGTAACCTTTTTTCCTGGCACAGAAATACTTCTCATAAGTCAGAGCATTTCCTTTTATTTTCTGATAAGACAGACTGAAGCAATTCACTAAGCTGCTTTGGTCATATCATGACAGCAAGTTTCAGCAGGACAGTGTAATTGGAGGGGGTGAGAGGTTATGCCATATATTCCATGACTCCAAGTCAAAGTACAACCACCTACAGAGAAGTGATGGTAAAAATGGAAGGGGCTTGTTGTAGGTGAATTCCCAATTAAAGAACCTAAACAAAGGTTTATTGCTGACTAAAAAAATATGTGCAACCCTCTTCTATCTAATTTATTCTCTTCTAGTTTGTATCGCCAGCCCCTTGAGGATTAGATGCTTGCTAAAAATTAATTTCATTAGCATTCCTTCAAGGAGCACCTGAGAATCCACTGTTCTTTGTTAGCCAGTTGGGGTAGGATTTTAATCAGACTCTCTGTTCATTCTCTTTACCTCATTAAATATATGAGCCCAAAATCTGCAATCTAATGGCATATAGTGAGCCAAACCCTGGATATTACAGAGCAAATAAAAATGTTGTTTGTATAGACTATGTGATGCTTATATAAATACAAATGATATCTGATGTTACCTATGTTTAGTTCTCACATTGTCACCTGGACAATGTAGGGGTCACTGAACTCATTATATCCCTCCAGGATGTTCTGTCGTGCCTAATCTGTTGCATTATGGGGTGGAATGGCTGCAAAGTTCGAGTATCTGTTGACACCATCCAGTTATCATGTTTTAGGTCTTCCTGCTTTCTTTAGGTCAAAGTCAAAGATGATTCTCCAAGGGAAGTTGGTAGGCATTTGGCATAGATGATCATGCCACCTTAGTGTGTTGGGTGACTGCTTGAGAGAGTACAAGCTCTTTTGTTAGAAAATGGATCTCTTCTTTCAACTGAAATGCATACAGTGTAATGGTTTTGATCATTCTGAGATGCTTCATCTGAATGGTGTCAAACGTCTTTTAAATCTTGACAATCAGGGGCCATGTTTCAGTACAATAGGTCTGAATACTGAGCACCAAACCATTATATATGCTCAGCTTCGTCTACCTACTTATCAGGGTGTTTGGTTTATAAAAGACATTCTTGATGAGTCATCCCATTTCTGATGATGTTTTTGCAGTGTGGGCTTCAAGTTTTTTCTCAATGCTGCTTATGTTATCCTACTGAAGTCTTTGCTTCTCTTAAGTTATAAATGATGCAACTCCAAAAAGCAAGATCCTTTCCTGGAGAAGACGAAAAGGTTGGAAATCTGCTGCTATGCATATTTCATTACAGTATTACTCCCATTAAGCAGATGGGGAAATGGAGATTCATACATGTAGTATAATTTACCCAAGCTCATGCAGGAAGTCTGTGAGAAGTGCATGCAAAATCTAGTTTTCCCAACATTCAGTCGTGTAGCCTTGCCATTAAAGTATACTTCACTTTCCTTCCCATGGGCTGTTCCAACCTTTCCATATTTTGTGTATCTCTCTTCAGGCTCTATGCAGGTCTGCCAATGTTTCCTAGTGTCTGGGGAGAATATGAACAAAGCACTATAGGGCAACTCCAATTTAGGGAAGCCCCCAAGCACATATGAAATAGTTAGACCAGCTATCCAGAATCCAGTAGACAAAACAATACAACTGGCTAGCCTATTTATGTGAGAATATCAGCAAAGGAAGAAGGGGGGGGGAGGAGAGAACACTGTGGGAGTCAAAGAGATGGAGTTATAATCAGAGGTCAAATTAAGGAGTCAAAGAAATGGAGCTATAATTAAAGGCCTACTCAGTAAGGGCCAGTTTAGACGTGGAGAGGAGAATACTAAAACTTTATATCAAATCTCCAAACAATGGCCTGGGTCTGCAACACTGAAGTCAATGAGATCCTTGAAATTGACATCAGTGGGTTTGAGATCTCAATGAGATTTGTCCATCACTAGTTGAAATGAGTCACTGTACAATAACAGTAGGAGAAATACCAGCACATGGCAAAGAGACAATAATTCAGTGATAACCTGTATTACACCTTCCATTATCACGTTCTGAGCCAGGGCCTCAGTGGGTAAAATCAGCATGGCCCTGCTGAAGTCAATGAAGCTAAGCTGATTTACAGAAGCTGAAGATTTGTCCTACTGTTTAGAAAACATGATGAATACATTGTCCCTGTTCTGCCCTCTTTTGAGTCTGGCCCTGTGTTTTTCACCATGGGAGTGGGGAGACCTCACAGGACCCATCCCTATCAGTGCACAAGGCAGATAATTTGGCTGCTGAGTGCGGGGGAGTGCAAGCAAGCAGGTGTGAATAATACTGTTTGCAGTGCTTTATCTCCCTAGAAGAAAATGGATCTAGGTAGGACTATGACACTGTCCTTTGCCATCCTTCATTCTTCCCATGCACCAACAAGTAGAAGGAGGGTGTTTTGCTAGATGGCTGTTTTAAAGAGATCATAAATGACATCACTGCCTAGTTTGGTGCTCCCAGAGATGAGGAAGCCTTGTTCTTGACACAGTCCTACTACCTCCCTCCAGAATGCTCCTTTGCTCAGTGTTCTTCCCAGCCCTCCTCCTTTTATTCTGTTGGTTATTGAGAGCTATACTGTCGTCCTAATGAAGCTATATTTATTGTTCTCTGTTGGCAAATTTTTGCTTCACTCTCTGAATGGAGATAGTAGCTAGGAACAGAACTGTTTGGACAGGTAATGATTGTATGTAGTTATCTCTTGTAGCTGTCTACTCTAGTTTAAAACACATCTTAGTAAAGTCTAATACTTTTCTATGGATATCTCTTTCCCTCAGATTTTCATGTATTCATAGATTTTTTTTTTAAGGCCAGAAAGGACCATTGTGGTTATCTAGTCTGACCTCCTGTAGAACACAGGTCACAGTTTATCCAAATAATGGCAAAAGCATATCTTTTAGAAAAACATACAATCTTAAAAATTGCCAGTTATGAAGAATCCACCACAATCCTTAGTAAATTGTTGCAAGGGGTAATTTATTCTCTGATAAAAATGTATGTTGTATTTCTAGTGTGAATTGTCTTGTTTCCATTTCCTGTCATTGGATCATGTGATACCTTTCTCTGCTACACTGAAGAGCTCATTACCAAATATTTGTTCCCCCTGTAGGTACTTATGGACTGTAATCAAGTCACCCCTTAACCTGCACTTTGATAAGCTAAATAGATTCCCAAAGAGACGGGACGATTTTATTGTGAAAACACATAGCAGCACATGGAGAAGGAAGGCCAGAATAAGAGAACAGACGGCATGTTGTGATCATCCCAATCTATATGAGGGCTGAAGGACTGATCGATCAAGGTGAAATAGATAGAGTTCCCGGAGTCTATTACTATAAGCCATGTTTTCTAATCCTTTAATCATTCTCATGGCTATACTCTGAACTGACTCCAATTTATCAACATCCTCCTTGAATTATGGACATCCGAACTGGACATAGTATTTCAGCAGCATATACATCAGTGCTAAATACAGAGCTAAAATCCTACTTATGATTCCTCTATTTAGTCATCCAAGGATTGCATTAACTCTTTTAGCCATAGCATAGCACAGAGAGCTTATGTTCAAATGATTATCCACCATGACCCCCAAATCTTTTTCAATGACACTGCCTTCCAGGATAGAGTCCCCCATCATGACCCCACTAAAAATACACTCATAATGATTCCCCACTTACAATTACAGGTTGAGATCTATCAGTTAACAAGCTTTAGATCCATTTCACATGTGCCATGTTAATGTTATATCATTGTCGTTTTTTATTAAAAATATCATACACTACCAAGTTCAATGCCTTATAGAAATCCATGTGTATTACATCAACATTGTCTTTTATCAACCAAACTCATAATCTCATCAAAAAAAGATGTCAAGTTAATTTGACAGGATCTATTTTTCAAAAACCAATTTTGATTGGCATTTATCATATTATCCTCCCTTAATATTATAATACCCACCTTTAATTCTTTATTATTTGAGTCCTGTATGAGCCACTCCAATATCCTGCATGGGATCAAAGTCAGACTGAAAGACCTATAATTTCTTCGGTCATCCCATTAATCCTCTTAGTTTCTTTCCAATCTTCTGGAATTTATTCAATGTCCCAGGATTTATTTAAAGTCAGTATTAACAATCCCACAAGATTGTTAGGGAGCTCTTTTACAACTTTTGGATGTAAGTTATCTGGACCTACAGATTTCAAAATCTCTAACATTAGAGCTGCTGTTTAACATCCTCCTGAGATACAAGTGGAATGGATGCAGTGTTGTTATATGATTTGATTAAATCATCTATGTCCTTAATTCTGCCAGCTCTAGATTTTTTTTTTCTTGTGTTCCTTTGCTTGCAGGTTCAATATTCTACAATTCCTAGCTTCTGATGATATCCATTACTATCAAATTCCCATCTTCCATTTGTTTTTTGGGTGTATATATATAATGTATTTATTTATTTAGATATAGCTATAATTAATTATTGTATTTAAAACATTATATACATATTTATTTATAGCTGCCTTCATTTTCCCTCTAACACAGCTGTTTTTAACGAATATGTCCTTCTTTCCGGATTGTGCAATTGTGTTTTTTTGGGCACCTAGTAAGTTGTTCTTAAACAATTCCCAATTATCATTTCACTTTTTTTCTGATTAAATTCTTCCTACCAGCTGATTTGGCTCATAATTGTTTTCAGCTTTGTGAAATTGGTCTTTATAAAGCACTGTGTGTGTGTGTGTGTGTGTGTGTGTGTGTGTGTATTATATATTTCTGGTCTGGACTTTATTCTGTTTTCACATTATAAATGTTATCAACCCATGATCACAGGTACTGTGACAAAGTTCCTGCTCTATTTTGGTGGGTCTTGCGCTTATTGGCGGATTTGCTCGCCTTGGAGCTTCACGGCAGCCCTCAGCTTTGCCGTTTTTCTGAATTCACAGTCCAGGTCGACTCTTCCTGTGTCTGATCAGGAGTTGGGATGATTTGGGGTGAACCCGGGCCTGCCCTCTACTCCGAGTTCCAGCTCAGGGCCCTGTGGAATGCAGCTGTCTAGAGTGCCTCCTGGAACAGCTATGCAACAGGTACAACTCCCTGGGCTACTTCCACATGGCCTCCTCCCAACACCTTCTTTATCCTCACCATAGGACCTTCTGGTGTCTGATAATGCTTGTACTCCTCAGTCCTCCAACAGTCCGCGTTCTCACTCTCAGCTCCTAGTGCCTCTTGCTCCCAGCTCCTAACACAAACACCACAAACTGAAGTGAGCTCCTTTTTAAAACCCAGGTGCCCTGATTAGCCTGCCTTAATTGATTCTAGCAGCTTCTTGATTGGCTGCAGGTGTTCTAATCAGCCTGTCTTAATTGTCTCCAGAAAGTTCCTGATTGTTCTGGAACCTTCCCTGATACCTTACCCAGGGAAAAGGGACCCCTACTTAGCCTGGGGCTAATATATCTGCCTTCTATTACTGTCCTATAGCCATCTGGCCTGACCCTGTCACAGTACCTAAACTATCATTAATTTTTAGTTTTGTGAACAGTTCCTTTTTAGCTTTCAAGACAAGGTCTCGTGTAGGATTCCCCTGTGTTGGATTTTTGAGTTAGGAAATTGTTATCACTAATTTAGAAATTCCAAGGATGTTTTAGTACTGGTAGTGTTAGACCCCCAATAGATAGCAGACACAGTGTTGGTATATAATATTCTAAATACTCTTTATTGATTACAAAACAAACCTTATTCATTCCCCAAACATACTATACCAGAGTCCAAAGGTCAGAATGGTCTCAATGGCCAGTTGAGATTCCTTCCAATCATAACATCATAAGATGCAGAGAGCCGGCAAAAACCACATCTATATCCACACAGGGCTCTGAATCAATAAATAACTCTGATTTGCAGAAGTCATAGGTAACCATTTATCGTCTATTCTGTCACGTCAACATTTCTTTGCCTTTGTTTACTAGGCCTTCTACCCATACAATTCCAAAGAGACAATCCTGGGTGGGTCACAATGATCCCAGGCGTGCTATTTCCTCCAATTCTTATACAATTTTATATAAGTCCAGCTGCTGTTTCCTTTTCTGCTGATTTTTCATATTTTTCTAGGAACATAGCAAAATTGTTTTTGCTCAATTAGTTCTAATAATCCTTGACCTTAAGTTCTTGCTTTGGTTCACAACTTGCAACAGACAAATTCATGTCAAGCACACATCATTCATACTAGGCCTCAATGACCTATGACATATTACATGGATGTATGAATCACAATGTATCGATTGCTACATGGATATATGAATTACTTGGAGATAGATAGATAGATAGATAGATAGATACACCAACATTCCCCCTTCTTGATGCATGATTAATGCCATTAATTATTGTATCACTTTCTAATTTCGCAAGCAATTAAATTTTTTATATCATTTGCTCCAAAACTTCTTGTTGCTTTCTTATTCGGCAGTATAAACATAGCATAATAAAGGTTAACAAAATCATTAATGCAAATAATATCACAATAGGATGTAGCATTAAATTTAGAAGAGCTGTTACACTGGGAGCCCATCCTTTAAAAATATAATACCAATGAGATATTGCCAATTCTTTTCCTTTCCCAAATTTTAATATTTGACCATTGTGGATCTAAATGTTTGTTTTTTCCCAGTTGAGCAGACTTAGATACACCTTTTGCATATTGCCAGATTTTTTCACTTTGTTCCCATTGTATCCCCAAATCAAAGGACCAGCCAAATCTTCTGGTTCCCAAACAATTTCCTTTTTTAAAAATAGAGGACCTTGGTAAATAATTCCATTAATAATGACCTCTGTTACATTACATTTACATGACTCAGTTGGGCCTTTTTCTGCCATACTTCCCCAAACTACATGTTACCACACAAATACACCCTCTGCCTAAATCAAATATTCTTATGCTATTAGAGGCTACATATTACATGGTACATTGTCCACTTGAATGGTTCAAATGACATCCCTCCAGGGACCAAGTTAGTTGTAGGCACACCCATTTTTTAGTCCCCACTCTTTTACAATGTTTCATTAATTCTACTAATTTATAATTCCCTTCTTCTTGAATCAAGTGTGTCCAACTTATTTCTATTTGCCATAATTCTTCATTAATAATTTTTGGCAACACCCAGGCCATTACTGCTTTTCTTTGCTTCCCTGTGTTGTGTAACAGCATTCTGCCTTTCCATTCTCCCCTCAGAGTGGCTTGATCCCAAATAAACTCCATATATTTCTTCCATCCTGCAATCCGTTGATTCTCTGTGAAGATCTTTGAACCACTCAAATGACCATTGCCCATTACCTAACAGATTAACCATTCCCTCTATATATGTATCACATAAATTTGCATCTGTATACATCATATTGCTAGTATAATTTCAGACACACCAAATAGATTTACATTTAGAGACGTTTTCAAGGCTTGGGCTTGTTTCAGTTGGAGTTCCACACTTCTTATTCAGATAATACACCAAAATTTTGTATCACATGTGTCTGTATAGCCCCCAGAATCTTACCAAAGCTGACATTTTCCCTTGTAACTTCTCAATATCAAATGAGTTTAAAACCTGAGCTCCAATACCAATACTACCTGCGATATATTCCCCAAACCTTTCTTATTTTGTATAGTCCCGTCTCCCCATTTTTGTTGCCATGCTTGTAATACAGACAAGGCATATAGTATACACTCCAGCTGTTGTTCACTTATATTTACTTGTGCTCCTTCCAATCAGATTGTTTGATCAACAATAGTTGTTGCTTTTTCCTAAAGCTATTAATAAACTTTTAATTATTCCTCCTCCAAAATGTGGCCCATTAGCTGAATCAATTACTTTGGGAGCTCCATATCTATTAAACACTACTACCCACAACTTTTTGGCAGTGGTCTCTGCAGTATGATTTCTGGTGGGAATCGCCTCCACCCATCCAGAAAAGGAATCTACTATCACTAATAAATACGGATTTCCCCCTTTGGGTTATAGGCAATTTATCAATATAATCAACCTGTATTATATTCCACAATTTGTTGGTGTAACAAGGGTCCCAAATTTGGTGGTCTATTCCTATCTGCTTCACACCTTATGCAGTTTTTAACAATGTTTTCTATGTCCTTTTGCACCTTAGACCATATTTCAATCTCTTTTACCTTAAAGAGAGTAGTATCTATTCCTTAGTGGGACATAGTGACATAGGTTAATAATCTCTTCTCTTTGAAGTTTGTCAGTTACCCACTTTAGCTCTCTTGTTTTCTTATTCACTGCATAGCCATCATGTATCTTTCGTCAGGTTTAACCTCCTGTTTTATGGCTTGAGCTCTGATAACTACCAGAGCTCCCAAAGGTTCCTTTGCTGCTAATTTAGCTAAAGCATCCACTTTATCATTCCAATATTTTTCATTCCCTTCTCAATTTTGATGACCTTTAATATGTCTTACTCTTAATTTTCCTGGGTGTTTTTTTCAACCAATCATAGATTTCCAATTCTCTTTTTGGACCAAATTTTTCCCCTCAGCTGTTTCCCAATGATTCTTTTTCCAAATCCCAATCCAGTATAACAGTCCTTGTACTACAAGTCTGAATCCATATAGAAATAAGAACAATCTGCAACATTATTCTTCTGTTTAAGCAGATCACTAAAAGCTCTGATCTCTGCTCTCTGAGCTGAAGTCATACTCATAGAAACAGAAATAGTTTCCCCATCAATTTGTATAGCAGCATACCCCATCTATTGCTTAGAGCTGTCATGGAATGAACTATCATCTGTAAACCAAACCTCTTTTTCTCTGAGGCTTGAAACTTCCTCTACTGGGGGTGCTTCTTCAATTAACTTTGGTTCGTTTTTTGGAAGTGGGCATTCATGCACCTCTGCTTCCGTCAGGAGGGCATATAGTAACATTATTGCTTTTTTGTTATTCCCATAAGTAAAATCTCTGCTAGTTAACATCAAGGTCCATTGGTATTTGACACTCCTTTCCCCTGTGGTTTCCCTGATAAAATATACTTCAGGGGAGAGTGAGGTGTTTGTATTATAATAGGGTCTGTGCCAGTAGTCAAAGCAAAAGCCTCACTGGCCCACACAATAGCTAAACATTTTCTTTCATAGATCCCAAACTGCTGCTCCATAGGGGGTTAATCTTCTAGACTCTTATGCTACCGATATTAACTTCCTATCAATTTCCTGCATTAGTACTGCCTCTAGACTCTGTTGGGTTGCTGCCAACTTAATCACAAATGGCTCGTTTATCTCTGGTACTTTCAATGCTGGAGCTTGCAACAAGGCTTGTTTTAAATTACAGAAAGCTTTTTCTTGTACAGGACCCCAATCCCATTCGACTTTCTTTTTTAGTAAACACCACAAGGGTCCAGTTATAGTGGCAAAATTCCAGATGTGTTTCCTTAAATAGTTAAACTCTCCTAACATCACCCTGAACGCATGAAAATCCTCTGGCCTTGGTAAATCCATTAATAATTTCACCTTTTGTTGATCTACCTGAATTCCTTGTTCCCCTAGGGTTACCCCCAAATAATTCACTCGCCTCTGCACTAGTTGGGCTTTCTCTTGATTAGCCTTGAATCCGTTTCCTGGATGAGTACCCATTTCCTTGCATAGCTGCAACCTTTTTCTGCTCCTTAAACATTTCTTCTTCCATCCTTTGAATTTCTTCGATCAGTTCATCAGTATGTCTCCCATTCCACTTATCCATATCTACTCCCCTCAATTTTGAATACCTCCAAGCGATATTCCAAATCACATCTACTCCCTTCTGGAGCTCATTTTGATTATTCCACCCTCTACCTTCTTGGGGTGGGGTGTTTTGTCCTCTAGCACAGCCTCTTCCTCTCTCATGGTATACTGATCTATAAGCACTCTCATTTGAATATGTTGTTGCTTCATCAAAAGGTACTCTGGGTTTCAATCCTTCTACCTGGCTTCCCGCTTTGATCATTCGTTGGCATACTACCCAGTGCATTCATAACGGTTAACCCCTCATCCTGGACTGCTTGGTTCACCAAATTAGTAGATATTGCTAATATATTTCTGTCCAATCCTTCAAACACCTCATTCCATAATTCCCTCTAATTCAAACCAACTGCCATCAAAGAATCAGCTATGACATGTCTGGCAGCCTCCACCCTGGTTTTAGTCACCAGTTCTATTTCTCCAGCCAACAATCCCAATGTTATTTTCCTTAACAGGTAATCCCTGGGTGAATCTCCAGGCTTCATGTAATCTGCACTGGATAACACCTTCATTGGTCTTTGACCTATCTCTCTTCCTAACAGCATAATAAATCATGGTGTCAATTGATGTGTTTCTGACTGCCTGTCCAAAGCATTTTTTGCTTGATCTACTGCCTGTCTAATCTCTCCAGTGGTAGCTGCCCTGATTAACCCATAAGATTCACTCATATTTAAATTCTCTGTTCCTCCTAACTCTTCCCACTGTGTTCTAGCCATATAGCTAAATTTTTCATATTCACTGGGCCTAATGGCTTTACCATCAATTGTAAGTCTGACGAACTTGCAGGAATTATTTGTGTCTGCTCTGACTGTATCTCCCCCGCTGCATCCTTAATGGTTGATCTCCGTTCTATCATGGCTACAGACTTTTCTGGCTTAGGGTCTCCCAGCCAGTTTCTTATTTCTTCCCTCAATTTAGTATAAATTCCCCTCTTGAGGTTGGTCAACTTCCCTTTTCTCTTGACGCCCTTGCAGATCCTCTCCATACCAAATATCATTGGAATCCAAATCCAAATTTCTCTCTTTGACACACAGCTGCAACTTGCAGCTCCTGTATTTTCACATGCTTTTTCGATGCTGCTATAGTTTTCTGGCACCAACTGTGAGAATCACTTGTGATCTCCTCTTCCTTTTTCTTAGTCAAATCTCAAATTAACTGTTTTATTCATATCACTTGATGGTCGAATTTATCTTTGTCTGCTTTAATATTTTCCCAGTCCATCTTTTCTCCTGTTCCCTATTTTATTTTCCCATTTATTCTGAGTTTTCATTATCTGGGCCTGCCTTACTTCCCACTCCAAATTTTCCTTGCAAGTTTTTAAAATTTTCTTGTAATGTTTGTAACTCTGCAAAGACTTTCCACTTACGTGCAATAGCCTTTTTTACAGCTTGCCACAACAGCCATACTACGGCCATTTGGCTTGTACAGCTGTACATATTTCTCAGGCATGTTTTCTAAGGTATCATTACATCCGGTTCCACTGCACCTTCCATCCAAGGGCATGTCCCAAATGCAATAATCTCCTCTAACAGAGAAGGGGCTTTAACTTTAGTCCACTGGGGGGTGCCTCTTCTGCCCCTTTACTTTTCTTCTTAAACAGTGTTTTAAACATTATTACAACAACACCACACAGTATCTCCTCTCATATTTTTTTCTCACAAATAAGGAGTCACCCTTATTAGTCTTAAATAAGGCTGTAAGACTCAGTTTTGAAATCTGGCACTCCTTAATATCTGTCTCCCCTCTGCATTCTCTACCACATGTTGGACCCCCAGCAGAAGTCTCCCTGTGGGATGGGGACCAGGCAGTTACCGGACACAGTGTTGGTATATAATACTCTAAATACTCTTTATTGATTCCAAAACAAACCTTACTCACTCCACATTCACACCCCAAATATACTATACCAGAATCCAAAGGTCAGAATGGTCCCAATGGCCAGTCAAGATTCCTTCTGGTCATAAGATCATAAGATGCCAGGAGCTGGCGTAAACCACATCAATATCCCCACAGGGCTCTGTATCAAAAACAACTCTGATTTACAGAAGTGCTAGGCAACCATTTATAGTCCATTCCATCGTGTCATCAGTTCTTTGCCTTTGTTTACTAGGCCTTCTACCCACACAATACCAAAGAGACAATCTTGGGCAGGCTGCCATGGTCCAGGGCATGTCATTTCCTCCAATTCTTATACAATTTTATATTAGTCTAGCTGGTGTTTCCTTTTCTGATGATTTTCCATATTTTTCTCCAAACATAACAAGATTGTCTTTTGCACAAATAGTTCTAATAGTCCTTGACCTTAAGTTCTTGCTTTGGTTCACAACTTGCAATGTATGTATTCATGTCAAGCACACATCATTCATACTAGGCCTCAATGACCTAAAACACATTATATGGATATATGAATCGCTCTGTGTGTGTGTGTGTGTGTGTGTGTGTGTGTGTGTGTACATATATATATAATTTCCAAACAGCAGCACGAGACCTCCAGCATATGTGACTTGAATTGAAGTCCCCATGCACACATAGTTTATTTTTCCTGCATGCTATAGATAGGTGCATAAGGAGGCTGTTCCCTAGTGTGATGTAGTGGCCTTTAGCAGACACCAAATAAAACCGCACCATGTACTTTATCTAAAATGACATAAGCATTCAAGATAATTTTCTTGTGAGTTATCAGTGACTGTATGGTTAGATGTTGATAGAAGTTTGTTTGCACGTGTGTTCCCATTGTGTGCTGCCCCAGCATGGTACTAGTATTCCGCAGACTCTACCAGACCACTAATATGTGTATGCCCATGACAATGGACCAGCTCAGTGGACGGTGGAACTTTCCATTCCTCCCTAGGCCAGACAAAGATACTCCCTCTGAGATACATTTTTATACCCAGATACAAACAAGTTAGTACTGTCCCTCTAATATAGTTAGTTACTTCCCCCTGCCGTGGCTAGTTATTACCCATCACCTTGTACGTATTGGTTTGATTTAAAATCTCTGTTATGTACTCTTATCCTGACCTTATTTTTTAGGAGAGGTCAGTGTATTCCTGTTATCATTGGGGAATGTTATTATACCATCCTTGATATCAGGATGTCTTTGCATGAGTGCTCTGTGACTAGCACTTCTTCAGAATGTTTATTTTTGCAATAGCAGCCCCTTTCTTGCCAGATTCTGTGAACTTGCAAGCAGGCAGGGTCTGATGTTTGCTTACAACCTGACTTTTTTGCTAACTTTGCTTTATATCAGAAAAGCTTGCCCACTGCTTTAGTTTAGGCCTCATACCAGTCCTCTGATAAAAGGGCTTATATCTTAGGCTCTCTTTCCACTGTAACTTGGAAACATGTAATGCTATTTTTGACAGAATGCCACTACCACTCCCCTTTTGCCCATTCCTAAATAAGTTATAATAATCTCATTTAACATTCCAATCATGCAAATCATCTCACCAAGTTTCAATAATACCAACTAGATTGAATTTATGCTCATAAATGAGCAATTCCAATTCCTCTTGTTTGTTCATCAGTGTCAGGAGTATGGCCCTGCAGCTGCACCTGCTCAGTACTCTTGACACCTGTGTGAACTCACTGCCCATGACCCATGTGTTCACTGGTGAGCAAGCGTGATACTGTTTGGCTCCTCACATTGCTGACAATTCTGCCTCTTGAAACCTGACAGTGGGGACCATAGATTGGGAGCCCTTTATAGTTCAGCTTGCCTTCCTTGAGATTGAGTCTG
The DNA here is from genome assembly GCF_009764565.3 of Dermochelys coriacea. Lineage (NCBI taxonomy): Eukaryota > Metazoa > Chordata > Testudines > Dermochelyidae > Dermochelys > Dermochelys coriacea. The sequence continues at coordinate 32,121,881 of NC_050069.1, read as the reverse complement.
AGCAGACAGTTTGGTCCACTGTCTCAGCATTACTGCTTAAATAAAACTATTTTGCCAATGTGTTCAACAAAAAGAATGCATACGTTTGCCACACCACCACATCATCACAGCTACGGCTGTCCCATCAACTTCCACCTTGAAGTAGAAGTTCCTTTTGGCCACATCTACTGCCTTTTGGAGGAGCTCTCCACAGCTATCTCCAGGAAAATCTTTCATGTCTCCAGTTGGGGCTCCAATTTTCTTAAGCAGAGTCATAGTTAAATAGATGCTGTCTCCATCTCTTTAATGAGCTTTTTGAAAGATTCTGTTCCACAAAGGTTTGTACTAAACTGCACCTTTGCTGGGTCAGGTCCGGATTAGACGGGGAAATAAGCTGAAGACCACCTTCAGTATGTGGTACAGATTCTTTGAGTACCTTGTCATGCCATTTGGCATATGCAATGCCTCAGCAACATTCTAGCATGTCATAAACAGTATCTTTAGTGATGTGTTAGACCGCTGTGTAATCATTTATCTGGACAACATCTTTATTTTTTTCTGACAGCCAGGCTTCTCACTATCAGCGTGTCCAGAGAACCCTAGAAAGACTTTGCCAACACCATATATATATTTGAAGGCCAAAAAATGTGAGTTTGACCAGGATACAGTAGAATTCCTTGGTTACATTATCTCCCCTAAGGGACTAAACATAGACCCATGCCAGGTTGCAGTAATCTCCAACTAGGTCAGACCAAGGAACATCCATGGGATCCAACAATTCCTAGGCTTTGTCAACTTATACATGTGGTTCACTGAGGGATTTTCCATCCCAGTGCTGGAAAATCCCTCAGTGGCACTCCTGCAAAAAAGGAGTCCAGTTAAGCCCAAACCACCTTTGATTGGCTAAAAGAGAAGTTCACCACAGTACACATGTTGATTCACCAAGATCCCATAAAACCATTCACAGTAGAGACCAATACATCCAATTTTGCTCGACTTCACCTATATGCGTATTACTCTTGCAAGCTAGCCCCAGCAGAGAAAAATTATGATATACCGCATAAGGAACTCTTAGTTACCAAGACAGCATTAGACGAATGGTGTCACCTCCTGGAGGGTAACAGTTTCTCTGTCCAAGTGCTCACAAATCACAAGAACTTGGAATATCTTCAAATGGCAAGAGACCTCAACTAATGACAGATCCACTGGTCACCATTCTTTGCCTAGTTTGACTTCATAGTCACCTGTCTCTCGGGAGCAAGAAATAGGAAGGCTGACACCCTGTTCTGTAAGGACAAGTACCTGGAATAAACTGACAAAACTCTCTACAATTCTAAAGGCAAAATTATTTTGATTCATCTGAGTATTGAATTCCCACCAATGATTGTCTATCTTCTCTTTGTGGACAAGCTTGATTTTCTTACAGGTTGGGCCAAGCTGTCAACTACAGGTGTGTCCTATACATCTCTCCATTTCCTTGGACCAGCTGGATCTTGAGACTTATTTTTCACAGTTTTTACAATGAGGACCTGGTAAACACAGCGGATCAGGGAAATAGAACACAGGTCCTTCTTTCTCCCCCTTCAGTGCCCTATTCATTAGGTCACAGTGATTCACTCTAGTATAGTTTTTCACTTATTCTGTTTGTTTTTTCAGAGATGCTGCTCATTATAATTTAGTTCCAACTGAAATCCAAAACTTCTGAGACTTCCAAACAATAAAAAGAATTTAAATTTAGATTAATTGATAAATCCCTTGCTTCAAACAATAACCAGTCTGTCTACTTGCTAAATTGTGCTGAAGATGTCTCAGAAGTGTTACTGATTACAAAAGAAATAGGGCTTTTTTAAAAAAAACTTAAATGCTTGAAGGAAGGAATGACAGATACTTATTATTATTAAAATATTGTGACGGGGCAAGACCAGATGGCTATAGAAAAGTAGTCTTATTGGGATCCGGGAAGTGGGCGGACGAAGCCCGTCCACTGCTAAAGGATCCCCCCCAGCCTAAAAGGGGGATCCACAGGACCTAGATGCCCAAAAAATTCCGGGGGACAACTAATAAAATAACAGGGAGAGGAGTGCGGTCAAAGGGTCAAAAGAAGGGAACCGGACAGGGACACCGAGCAGAGAACCCCGGACAGCGCCCACTGCTCCTCAAAGGCGTCAAGGGACTCAGAGGACGCCGCCCAGAGGAACTCTGCCCGGATATGTGAACGGACCGAGGATCGGAAATAGGCCCCACAGTCACAGGAGACTCCATCGGCCAACCTCCTCACTCTGGTTTTGTAGATGGCCATTTTAGCTAGGGCCAGGAGGAGGTTGACCAGGAGATCCCGTGACTTTGTGGGGCCACGGATAGGGAGTGCATAAATGAGAAGGTGAGGGGAGAAGTGCAACCAAAAACGTAATAAAATATTGGTGAGGAGCCGGAATAGGGGCTGAAGCCTGGCAGACTCCAGGTAGACATGTGCCAGGGTATCCCTCACGCCGCAAAAGGGGCAGGTGTCTGGGATTGTGGTGAACCGCGCCAAGTACACGCCCGTGCTCACGGCTCCGTGAAGGAGCCGCCAACTGACATCCCCGGCGGGGTTTGGGACTAAGATGGAATATAGGCTGGCCCACTGGGTTTCCTCACCCTACGAAGGTGGCAGGAGGTCCCGCCATTTTGTATCGGGGCTGGACACGAGGGTGCGGGCGTGAAGGGTGTGGAGCACGAGCGTGTAGAGATGTTTTCTTGGCGCGGTTTGAAAGCAGACCGGCTGCATCTTGTGCAGCCGGCTTCTAGTGAAGGGGTGAAGGGATCGGTTGGGTCCACGGGGGAGGGGTCCAATTAAAAGGTCCGGTGGGCCTGGGGTAACGGGTGGGTGGGGCATACGCTCGTGCAGGACCCGGTCGAGATAAACCCGAGCAGCGGGTGGCAAAGCGGCCTTCACCTCCTGAAGTATGCGCCGGGGAGTACAAGGTCTGGAAAGCCCCATGCACTGAGCGAAGGTTAGGGGATCCAGCCAGTCTCCCCGGTCATAGTCCAGGAGGTCTCCGACTCTTGTGACCTCTGCCAGGACCAACCTCTGGCGCACCGAGCGGGACTCCGCCACCTGCAAACGGAGCTGGGGGTTGTGTAGCAGGGGCTCCGCGAGGAGATCTGCCCCCTCGGTGGCCGCCACGGACCTGCTCGTTGTAAAGAGATTCCAGGTCCGGAGGAGGTCCTGGTAGAAGACCGGCAGCCCGGAGAGGTCTCGCGGAAGACCTCTCGGATGGAGATAAAGGAGCTGCCGGTCGTATCGGAGCCCTCGGAAGCGGCGCAGGAAGGCGTGTGCCAGTATGCTCCACGCCGGACTACCTGCACCATAAAGGAGCCTCTGCAGGGTCTGGAGGCGGAAGACATGGACCTGAGTAAGCAGACATTTTAGGCCCTGCCCTCCCTCCTCCACAGGTAGATGGAGAACCCCTGCAGGGACCCAGTGCAGTCCTGACCAAAAGAACTCCAGAATCGATGTCCGCAGGTTGGTCAGGAAAGCCGGGGACGGGACCAGGGTGTTGAGCCGGTACCACAGCATGGACAGGACTAGTTGATTAAGCACTAACGCTCTCCCTCGAAGGGAGAGGCACCAGAGTAGTCCTGTCCATTTCCGGAGCCGCTCTATCACCCAGCCCTCTAAATTCTGCCAGTTCTCCGGCGCAGAGGGATGTGTGGCAGAAAGGTAAACGCCCAGATAGAGCAGCGGACCCGTGCTCCACTGGATGGCCTGAAGCGCGGGTGGGAGGGAGCTCGCCTGCTGCCAGTCCCCTACCACCAAGCCAGAGCTCTTGACCCAGTTGACCTGGGCAGAGGAGGCTGCTGAATAGATGGCCTGGCAAGCCTCCACCTGCACCAAGTCGCCCGGGTCCTGGACCACGAGGAGCACGTCATCAGCGTACGCCGACAGGACCAGCCGCAGCTCCAGCTCCCTCAGCACCAACCCTGTCAAACTTCTTCGGAGGAGACAGAGGAAGGGCTCGATCGCCAGAGCGTAGAGCTGGCCTGAGAGGGGGCACCCCTGCCGTACTCCTCGCCCGAAGTTGACCGGTTCGGTCAGGGTCCAGTTGAGTCTTACCAGACACTCTGCGGAAGCGTACAGCACCCGGAGAAAGTTCACAAACCTGGGTCCGAAGCCAAACGCCTGCAGAGTGCTCAGGAGATACCCGTGATCCATCCTGTCGAACGCCTTCTCTTGATCTAAGGACAGGAGGGCGAACGACAGACCATCCCTACACCCAAGTTCCAATAGGTCCCGGACCAGATATAGGTTGTCGAAGATGCTGCGGCCCGGGACGGTGTAGGTCTGGTCTGGGTGGACCACGTCCGCCAGCACGGACCCTAGCCTCAGGGAGATGGCTTTTGCCACGATTTTGTAGTCCGTGCTGAGGAGCGAGACGGGACGCCAATTTCGTAAATCGCGGAGGTCCCCCTTCTTCGGCAATAAGGCGAGCACGGCTCGCCTGCACGAAAGAGGGAGGACCCCGCTCTGCAAAGACTCGGCCCAGACGGTGACTAGGTCTGGGCCCAGGATGTCCCAGAACACGCGTAGAACTCCACGGTCAGCCCGTCCATGCCCGGAGATTTATTGGTGGGCATGCGACGGAGGGCTTCCGAGAACTCGGCCAGAGTGAGAGGCAGCTCTAGCCGGTCTCGGTCGCCCACGCTGACCGTCGGGAGCTCCTCCCACAGCACTCTGCAAGCGTTAGGATCGGTCGGCTCCGGGGAGAAAATGCTTGCGTAGAAGGCTCTCGCCCTCTCGCACATCTCCACCGGATCCGTGAGGGGGGTGCCATCTTCTGCCAGGAGGCAGATGATATGTTTCTTAGCCCCCCTCTTTTTTTCCAGGGCGTAGAAGAAGCGGGAGCCGCAATCCATCTCCCGAAGGAGACGGATGCGGGATCGAACAAAGGCACCCCGGGCCCGATGGTCCTCGAGGCTCCGGAGCTCCTCCCTCTTCTCCCGGCACGCTCCGCAGAGGGGTGGATCCTCGGGGCTGGCGGCCAGACGCCTCTCCAGCTCTAAGACCTCCCGTTCCAACTGCTCTATCGCTGCATCCCTCCGTCGGCTGGTGCCCCGGGTGTAGTCACGGCAGAAGAGCCGGGCGCGCACCTTCCCTACGTCCCACCACCGCCGTGCCGAGGGAAAGGCACGCCGCTGCCCTCGCCAGGCCAGCCAGAACTCCCGGAAGGATGCCACGAAGCCCGCATCCTCCAGCAAGCTGTTGTTAAAATGCCAATAGGCCGGCCCCGGCCTCTCCGCGCAGAAGGAGGCTGTCACGGTGGCTATGTGATGGTCAGAAAATGGGGCCGGCCGGATGTTGGAGGAGTGGGCTCGTGTAAGATGAAAGCGTGATAAATAAATGCGGTCCAACCGGGAGTGGCGCGACCGATGGGCCTCCACCCGGACAAAGGTGAACGTGGAAGTGTCATCCGGGTGGTGGTCGCGCCAGACGTCCACCAGGGAGTGGTGTTCGACTATCTCCTGGAGGACGGCCACGGCGGCCGGGCTCTGCTCGGTTCCCGAGCGGTCCCGTTCCTCAAGGGTGATGTTAAAGTCCCCTCCCAGGACCAGGCACTCCTGAGGATCCAAGGTGCCGAGGAAGGTGGATGCCTGCTGATAGAATTGCAGCCGCTCTGGGCTCGCTGCTGGGGCATAGATGTTGACGAGGTTGACTACGAGCCCCTCCATGTGGACCCGGAGGTGCAGCAGGCGACCCGGCACAGCCTCGGCGACCCCCAGCACTTCGGGCCGTAGGTCGGGGGAGAACAGGGTCGCCACTCCACCCGTAGAACTGTGAGGTGGCTAAAGTAGACCCTGTCCCCCCAATCCAGCCGCCAGCTGTCTTCGGCGGTCGGATCCGTATGGGTCTCCTGCAGGAAAACCACAGAGTACCTCCCCTCTCGAAGGAAGGAGAGCACCTGGGACCTGCGGAGACCCATCTTACAGCCACGGGTGTTCAACGTTGCGATGGTAAAGGGTGCCATGAGGAGGGCTGGGGGGGATCCTCGCCGGCAGGAATGCTCGTGGCTCCCGGCGGGCCGCGCAGCAGTCCGTGACCCACCCCGTAGGTGAGTAAGGAGTCACGGAAGTGGCGGACCCGCTGGTAGGCCGCGGCGCCCTGTCTCCCGGTCCTTTTCCCCTCCCCCATGAGGGCCCTTGCGGCCCGGAGGATTTGATTAAAGTCCCCCCATCGCTGGAGGGCAAGCTGGACTTTGTTGCGGGAGCCACGGACGTCTTCTAGGAACTCCCGCAACTCCTCTCGCAGCGCATGGGGGGCTGGGGTTATGGTCTGGTTGCTTCCCGATGGGGCCCTTGGTACAGCCCCCTGGCCCAGCGACACGGGCAGACAGGGTGCGGATCCCCGACGGGGCTCTTGATGGGTTGACCTGAATGCTGGGGCGATAGGGGGCGGCGGAGGGAGGATAGCAGCCCCTGGTGGGTCGGGACGGGCAAACACAAAGGCCATTCCCTGGGAGTCATCTGTTGGAAAGGGGAAGGAGACTGTCCCAGGGGTGGCAATAATATCTCGGGAGGTGGGCGGGATAAGGGCAGGGGCAGGGGTAGAGGTGAGAGTCTGGGTCGGGAGAGGGCTCTCACCGATGCCGGGCGCAAGCTGTCTGGTGGATTTGGCAGCCACGGCATCAGGAGGTGGACTTTCTTCTATAGGGTCCTCTCCCGGAAAGGAGGTCGAATGCTCCTCACCAGCAAGGGATGCCCCTGGTGGCTCAGGTTCCAGCCGCGTGGCACTGGCCGTCGCCTCAACTGGCTCGGTGGCTCTCAGCAGGGTGCCCTCTGCAGCCGGGTTGATGGAGGAGTCCAGGGGCTCCTTGGAGGTGGGAGCAGAAGCAACGGTTACGGGGAGGGAGTATTGGGAAAAGGGGGCTGGAAAGAAGTCGCCCAGATCGAGGCCCGCTGGCATAGGATCGTCCTCCTCTTGGGTGACCGGGGTCAGACCCAGGGCCTCGATCTCCTCATATATAGAGGGGAAATTGTTTTCCGCTACCCCGGGATTCTCCCCGCCGGCACCTGACGCGATGGTTACTTCGGGGCACACTGGGGTTTCAAATGGTGCCTCGGGGGTCTTAGAGGGGAGGGACTCCCGTGGAGGGGAGATACCGTCTTCCAGTGCTGCCACGTCTTCCCCAGCCGGCTCTGGTGGGTGGAACACACCCGTGGGTAGAGCGGAAGGCTCGGCATCGGTGCCCCCCTTCCTGGTCTTCCGGGGGGCCTCCGCGTCAGATGGGAGGAGCGGAGCTCGAGCCTTCCGCTTACCCCGCTTCCCCTGGACTAGGGCCCAGCCCTCCATGGCATCATCCGGGGGCTGGCTAGAAGGGGTTGTGTCAGGGGGCAGAGGCGATGGCTCAGGGACTTGAGGGGGTAACGGTGGGGCAGCACAAGGGAAGGAAGATTCCCCTTGGGGCGGGCCCTCTCCCATGCTTGGCGGTGTCCCTGCCGCACCCTCCTCCACAGGCCCCGCTAGATTGCAAGCAGCGGGGGCGGGGTTCTCCCGCTCGTCTGGGCATAGTGGGGGAGGTGCCCCTTAGGCCCGAGCGGGAGCAATGGTGGACTGGGAGGGAGGAGGGGCGGTTTCGGGTGCTGGGCAGCCAGGGGCGTCGGCGATGACGGGGCAAGTGTCCTGCCGGGGCTCGGGTGTCCTGGATGCCCCTCCTTCCCGGGCGAGGGGGCAGTCCCTCCGGACGTGCCCCATCGCCCGGCAGAGGTAGCACCGGGCCTCCCCCGTGGAATAATGCACCCTGTAAGGGGTCCCCTGGTAGGGGACTAGGAAGGACCCCTCCAGTGCCTCTCCGTCGCGCGCCACCGGCAGCAGTTGAAGCTGCACTTGCCGGCGGAAGGAGAGGACGTGACGGAGGGCGGGGTCTTTGCAGCCCAACGGGAGAGGGCTGATGACAGAGATGGGCTTCCCCAAGGTAGAAAGGGCGGGTAACAGGGCGGCATTGGGGAAAAAGGGAGGGACGGAGGTCAGGACCAGGCGGACGCCCAGGTCTTCTAGCGGCTCTAAGGGGACGAACACGCCCCCCACCGCCAGGCCCTTCTCCACCGCCTCCTGGGCGGCGGCCTCCGATGCTAGGAAGAAGACAACCTTGCCATACATTTTGGAGGCCGCCACAATGGCCGTGGGCCCCACCACCCTCGCCAACGCCCGCACATAGGTCTCCACGTGGGGTGAGGCGGGCACCAGGTGGCAACGGACGCCGTGCTTCCTGGTCATGGTGGGAAAGGGGCCCCGGCCGCTATAGATGGTAGCGGAGGCGGTGGGCTGGAGAAATGATGTAGCGGCAGGCGGGGGGGCTGCCGCCACCTGGGCGTATGCTCTAGGGGCCGGGGGAGGGACACCTGCAGAGCTGGTGGAGGGAACAGCGGGGAGGGGCGCCCCAGCTGGAGATGGGGCCGGGGCATCGGGGGCAGCCCCTGCCATGGAGGGCCTGGTCTTTTTAGCGGGGCCCTTCCCCTTCTTCTTCCCCTGGCCCTTCCCGCCGGCTGGGAGGACTCCCCCCAAATCTGAGGGGGTGAGAGACGTGGCAGCAGTGGAGGTCACCCCGGTGCCCGTCGCTGCTGGTGCCCCAGCGGGGGCGATGGCAAATGGTTTGGCAGCAGAGGTAGAAGCTTGGGGGGTTGACAGAGGGGCAGGCGGGGGAGGGGGAGCTCGGGCTACTGGAGAGGTCTCACCCGTCTCATCCCCCGCCATCATGAGCAAGGAGGAAAGGGGGACACCAAAAGGAGGAGGGGAGAGGGGAAGCAGGTCCACCACTCCTCCCCGCTAGGCTGTAGGCAGGGGAGGAGGGCGCCAAAAGGGGTGGGCTGGACGGGGGGCAATCAGGGGTTAGGGGTCAGTCACCGACACAAGGTGGAAATTCCGGCTCCTCTTGGTGCACTATGGGGGGGGGATTCAACAACATTGAAGGTGCAGTGAAGAGGGTTGCAACTGAAATGGGGAGTTGCACAAGCGCATGGGAGGGGGCATGGGCACACGGAGCGAGGGGCTAAGCGGTCTGGGGGTAGAACAGGGAAACCAAGGGGCTAGCTTCAGAGGCTGTGGCGGGGCAAACAAACAAAGGCTGCAGAAGGAAATGGGCGGGGCAGGCAAACAAACTGAAGCTAGTAAGGGGGGCTGGAGCAAAAGAGGAGGCAAAGCAAGTGGCAAAATGGGGCAGGTAGTAAAGGGCAAAGCTGGGGGGTAGGCAGTCCGGGGGGGGCACATGTGCCCATGTGCACTTGCACAAGTCTTTTTTAGCTTGCTGCTGCTTCTGGCCCAAAGGGTGGAAATAGGGCGTGGCAAGCCAAGCAAGCAGCTGAGTCCAGAGGCAGGAGCTGAGGCAGCTGGTATACAGCCAGTGGGGGTGGCGGAGGGGGCAGCGGTGGTGGTAATAGTGGTGGGGGTTGGGGGGGACACACAGATGGATCGGGGGGCAGCTCCACACCACACCCCCTGTGTCCCTACAAACACAGTCAAAACCCCCACCGCAAGAGCACAGTTTGAAAATTACTCAGTCTTAGGGCCCCCTCCACGGTGGTCTGCAAAGTCTCTAGGTGCTGCCCCACTGGCAGATGATCCTCTTCTTCTCCTCCTCGGGCTTCAGCAGCTCCAGGCAGCGGCCTCTGCAGCAGCAGCAGCTCCAGGAACTCCAGGTGGTGGTCCAGGCAGGCAGAAAGGACCCCTCTCAGGTGGTGGTGGTATCCACAACAGCAGTGGCTGGGGTCCCTCACTCCTCCTCTCTGGGGAGTGGGCTAGTAGCCCCCCCCCAGGGCTGCAGTTGCAGCAGTAGTAGCACCCAAGAGTGGGGGGTCCAGCAGCCAAGTAGCAGAGAATGGAGGTGTCTGGCCCAGCCAGGGGAGCAGCTGGAGCAGCAGGGAGAGCTTAGGGCCTAGTAGCAGCAGGAGTAGCAGGAGCTTCCCACCTCCCTCCAAGCTAGAATGCTATGGGAGAGCAGTCTTATTGGGATCCGGGAAGTGGGCGGGCGAAGCCCGTCCACTGCTAAAGGGTCCCCCCCAGCCTAAAAGGGGGACCCACAGGACCTAGATACCCAAAAAATTCCGGGGGACAACTAATAAAATAACAGGGACAGGAGTGCGGTCAAAGGGTCAAAAGAAGGGAACCGGACGGGGACACCGAGCAGAGAACCCCGGACAGAGCCCACTGCTCCTCAAAGGCGTCAAGGGAGTCAGAGGACGCCGCCCAGAGGAACTCTGCCCGGATACGTGAACGGACCGAGGATCGGAAATAGGCCCCACAGTCACAGGAGACTCCATCGGCCAACCTCCTCACTCTGGTTTTGTAGATGGCCATTTTAGCTAGGGCCAGGAGGAGGTTGACCAGGAGATCCCGGGACTTTGTGGGGCCACGGATAGGGAGTGCATAAATGAGAAGGTGAGGGGAGAAGTGCAACCAAAAACGTAATAAGATATTGGTGAGGAGCCGGAATAGGGGCTGCAGCCTGGCACACTCCAGGTAGACATGTGCCAGGGTATCCCTCACGCCGCAAAAGGGGCAGCTGTCTGGGATTGTGGTGAAACGCGCCAAGTACACGCCCGTGCTCACGGCTCCGTGAAGGAGCCGCCAACTGCCATCCCCGGCGGGCTTTGGGACTAAGATGGAATATAGGCTGCCCCACCGGGGCTCTGCACCCTCCAAAGGTGGCAGGAGGTCCCGCCATTTTGTATCGGGGCGGGACATGAGGGTGCGGGCGTGAAGGGTGTGGAGCACGAGCGTGTAGAGATGTTTTCTTGGCGCGGTTTGAAAACAGACCGGCTGCATCTCGTGCAGCCGGCTTCTAGTGAAGGGGTGAAGGGATCGGTTGGGTCCACGGGGGAGGGGTCCAATTAAAAGGTCCGGCGGGCCTGGGGTAGTGGGTGGGCGGGGCGTGCCCTCGTGCAGGACCCGGTCGAGATAAACCCGAGCAGCGGGCGGCAAAGCGGCCTTCACCTCCTGAAGTATGCATCGGGGAGTACAAGGTCTGGAAAGCCCCATGCGCTGAGCGAAGGTTAGGGGATCCAGCCAGTCTCCCCGGTCATAGTCCAGGAGGTCTCCGACTCTTGTGACCTCTGCCAGGACCAACCTCTGGCGCACCGAGCGGGACTCCGCCACCTGCAAACGGAGCTGGGGGTTGTGTAGCAGGGGCTCCGCGAGGAGATCTGCCCCCTCGGTGGCCGCCACGGACCTGCTCGTTGTAAAGAGTTTCCAGGTCCGGAGGAGGTCCTGGTAGAAGACCGGCAGCCCGGAGAGGTCTCGCGGAAGACCTCTCGGATGGAGATAAAGGAGCTGCCGGTCGTATCGGAGCCCTCGGAAGCGGCGCAGGAAGGCGTGCGCCAGTATGCTCCACGCCGGACTACCTGCACCATAAAGGAGCCTCTGCAGGGTCTGGAGGCGGAAGACATGGACCTGAGTAAGCAGACATTTGAGGCCCTGCCCTCCCTCCTCCACAGGTAGATGGAGAACCCCTGCAGGGACCCAGTGCAGTCCTGACCAAAAGAACTCCAGAATCGATGTCCGCAGGTTGGTCAGGAAAGCCGGGGCCGGGACCAGGGTGTTGAGCCGGTACCAAAGCATGGACAGGACTAGTTGATTAAGCACTAACGCTCTCCCTCGAAGGGAGAGGCACCGGAGCAGTCCTGTCCATTTCCGGAGCCGCTCTATCACCCCGCCCTCTAAATTCTGCCAGTTCTCCGGCGGAGAGGGATGCGTGGCAGAAAGGTAAACGCCCAGATAGAGCAGCGGACCCGTGCTCCACCGGATGGCTTGAAGCGCGGGTGGGCGGGGGCTCGCCTGCCGCCAGTCCCCTACCACCAAGCCAGAGCTCTTGACCCAGTTGACCCGCGCAGAGGAGGCTGCTGAATAGATGGCCTGGCAAGCCTCCACTCGCACCAAGTCGCCCGGGTCCTGGACCATGAGGAGCACGTCATCAGCATACGCCGACAGGACCAGCCGCAGCTCCGGCTCCCTCAGCACCAACCCTGTCAACCTCCTTCGGAGGAGACAGAGGAAGGGCTCGATCGCCAGAGCGTAGAGCTGGCCTGAGAGGGGGCACCCCTGCCGTACTCCTCGCCCGAAGTTGACCGGTTCGGTCAGGGTCCAGTTGAGTCTTACCAGACACTCTGCGGAAGCGTACAGCACCCGGAGAAAGTTCACAAATCTGGGTCCGAAGCCAAATGCCTGCAGAGTGCTCAGGAGATACCCGTGATCCATCCTGTCGAACGCCTTCTCTTGATCTAAGGACAGGAGGGCGAACGACAGACCATCCCTACACCCAAGTTCCAATAGGTCCCGGACCAGATAGAGGTTGTCGAAGATACTGCGGCCCGGGACGGTGTAGGTCTGGTCTGGGTGGACCACGTCCGCCAGCACGGACTCTAGCCTCAGGGAGATGGCTTTTGCCACGATTTTGTAGTCCGTGCTGAGGAGCGAGACGGGACGCCAATTTCGTAAATCGCGGAGGTCCCCCTTCTTCGGCAATAAGGCGAGCACGGCTCGCCTGCACGAAAGAGGGAGGACCCCGCTCTGCAAAGACTCGGCCCAGACGGTGACTAGGTCTGGGCCCAGGACATCCCAGAACACGCGGTAGAACTCCACGGTCAGCCCGTCCATGCCCGGAGATTTATTGGTGGGCATGCGACGGAGGGCTTCCGAGAACTCGGCCAGAGTGAGAGGCAGCTCTAGCCGGTCTCGGTCGCCCACGCTGACCGTCGGGAGCTCCTCCCACAGCACTCTGCAAGCATTAGGATCGGTCGGCTCCGGGGAGAAAAGGCTTGCGTAGAAGGCTCTCGCCCTCTCGCACATCTCCACCGGATCCGTGAGGGGGGTGCCATCCTCAGTCAGTAGGCAGATGATATGTTTCTTAGCCCCCCTCTTTTTTTCCAGGGCGTAGAAGAAGCGGGAGCCGCAATCCATCTCCCGAAGGAGACGGATGCGGGATCGAACAAAGGCACCCCGGGCCCGATGGTCCTCGAGGCTCCGGAGCTCCTCCCGCTTCTCCCGGTACGCTCCGCAGAGGGGTGGATCCTCGGGGCTGGCGGCCAGACGCCTCTCCAGCTCTAAGACCTCCCGTTCCAACTGCTCTATCGCTGCATCCCTCCGTCGGCTGGTGCCCCGGGTGTAGTCACGGCAGAAGAGCCGGGCGCGCACCTTCCCTACGTCCCACCACCGCCGTGCCGAGGGAAAGGCACGCCGCTGCCCTCGCCAGGCCAGCCAGAACTCCCGGAAGGACGCCACGAAGCCCGCATCCTCCAGCAAGCTGTTGTTAAAATGCCAATAGGCCGGCCCCGGCCTCTCCGCGCAGAGGGAGGCTGTCACGGTGGCTATGTGATGGTCCGAAAATGGGGCCGGCCGGATGCTGGAGGAGTGGGCTCGTGTAAGATGAAAGCGTGATAAATAAATGCGGTCCAACCGGGAGTGGCGCGACCGATGGGCCTCCACCCGGACAAAGGTGAACGTGGAAGCGTCATCCGGGTGGTGGTCGCGCCAGACGTCCACCAGGGAGTGGTGTTCGACTATCTCCTGGAGGACGGCCACGGCGGCCTGGCTCTTCTCGGTTCCCGAGCGGTCCCGTTCCTCAAGGGTGATGTTAAAGTCCCCTCCCAGGACCAGGCACTCCTGAGGATCCAAGGTGCCGAGGAAGGCGGATGCCTGCTGATAGAATTGCAGCCGCTCCGGGCTCGCTGCTGGGGCATAGATGTTGACGAGGTTGACTACGAGCCCCTCCATTTGGACCCGGAGGTGCAGCAGGCGACCCGGCACAGCCTCGGCGACCCCCAGCACCTCGGGCCGTAGGTCGGGGGAGAACAGGGTCGCCACTCCACCCGTATGAACTGTGATGTGGCTAAAGTAGACCCTGTCCCCCCAATCCAGCCGCCAGCTGTCTTCGGCGGTCGGATCCGTATGGGTCTCCTGCAGGAAAACCACAGAGTACCTCCCCTCTCGAAGGAAGGAGAGCACCTGGGACCTGCGGAGACCCATCTTACAGCCACGGGTGTTCAATGTTGCGATGGTAAAGGGTGCCATGAGGAGGGCTGGGGGGGATCCTCGCCGGCAGGGATGCTCGTGGCTCCCGGCGGGCCGCGTAGCAGTCCGTGACCCACCCCGTAGGTGAGTAAGGAGTCACGGAAGTGGCGGACCCGCTGGTAGGCCGCGGCGCCCTGTCTCCCGGTCCTTTTCCCCTCCCCCATGAGGGCCCTTGCGGCCCGGAGGATTTGATTAAAGTCCCCCCATCGCTGGAGGGCAAGCTGGACTTTGTTGCGGGAGCCACGGACGTCTTCTAGGAACTCCCGCAACTCCTCTCGCAGCGCATGGGGGGCTGGGGTTATGGTCTGGTTGCTTCCCGATGGGGCCCTTGGTACAGCCCCCTGGCCCAGCGACACGGGCAGACAGGGTGCGGATCCCCGACGGGGCTCTTGATGGGTTGACCTGAATGCTGGGGCGATAGGGGGCGGCGGAGGGAGGATAGCAGCCCCTGGTGGGTCGGGACGGGCAAACACAAAGGCCATTCCCTGGGAGTCATCTGTTGGAAAGGGGAAGGAGACTGTCCCAGGGGTGGCAATAATATCTCGGGAGGTGGGCGGGATAAGGGCAGGGGCAGGGGTAGAGGTGAGAGTCTGGGTCGGGAGAGGGCTCTCACCGATGCCGGGCGCAAGCTGTCTGGTGGATTTGGCAGCCACGGCATCAGGAGGTGGACTTTCTTCTATAGGGTCCTCTCCCGGAAAGGAGGTCGAATGCTCCTCACCAGCAAGGGATGCCCCTGGTGGCTCAGGTTCCAGCCGCGTGGCACTGGCCGTCGCCTCAACTGGCTCGGTGGCTCTCAGCAGGGTGCCCTCTGCAGCCGGGTTGATGGAGGAGTCCAGGGGCTCCTCGGAGGTGGGAGCAGAAGCAACGGTTACGGGGAGGGAGTATTGGGAAAAGGGGGCTGGAAAGAAGTCGCCCAGATCGAGGCCCGCTGGCATAGGATCGTCCTCCTCTTGGGTGACCGGGGTCAGACCCAGGGCCTCGATCTCCTCATATATAGAGGGGAAATTGTTTTCCGCTACCCCGGGATTCTCCCCGCCGGCACCTGACGCGATGGTTACTTCGGGGCACACTGGGGTTTCAAATGGTGCCTCGGGGGTCTTAGAGGGGAGGGACTCCCGTGGAGGGGAGATACCGTCTTCCAGTGCTGCCACGTCTTCCCCAGCCGGCTCTGGTGGGTGGAACACACCCGTGGGTAGAGCGGAAGGCTCGGCATCGGTGCCCCCCTTCCTGGTCTTCCGGGGGGCCTCCGCGTCAGATGGGAGGAGCGGAGCTCGAGCCTTCCGCTTACCCCGCTTCCCCTGGACTAGGGCCCAGCCCTCCATGGCATCATCCGGGGGCTGGCTAGAAGGGGTTGTGTCAGGGGGCAGAGGCGATGGCTCAGGGACTCGAGGGGGTAACGGTGGGGCAGCACAAGGGAAGGAAGATTCCCCTTGGGGCGGGCCCTCTCCCATGCTTGGCGGTGTCCCTGCCGCACCCTCCTCCACAGGCCCCGCTAGATTGCAAGCAGCGGGGGCGGGGTTCTCCCGCTCGTCTGGGCATAGTGGGGGAGGTGCCCCTTAGGCCCGAGCGGGAGCAATGGTGGACTGGGAGGGAGGAGGGGCGGTTTCGGGTGCTGGGCAGCCAGGGGCGTCGGCGATGACGGGGCAAGTGTCCTGCCGGGGCTCGGGTGTCCTGGATGCCCCTCCTTCCCGGGCGAGGGGGCAGTCCCTCCGGACGTGCCCCATCGCCCGGCAGAGGTAGCACCGGGCCTCCCCCGTGGAATAATGCACCCTGTAAGGGGTCCCCTGGTAGGGGACTAGGAAGGACCCCTCCAGTGCCTCTCCGTCGCGCGCCACCGGCAGCAGTTGAAGCTGCACTTGCCGGCGGAAGGAGAGGACGTGACGGAGGGCGGGGTCTTTGCAGCCCAACGGGAGAGGGCTGATGACAGAGATGGGCTTCCCCAAGGTAGAAAGGGCGGGTAACAGGGCGGCATTGGGGAAAAAGGGAGGGACGGAGGTCAGGACCAGGCGGACGCCCAGGTCTTCTAGCGGCTCTAAGGGGACGAACACGCCCCCCACCGCCAGGCCCTTCTCCACCGCCTCCTGGGCGGCGGCCTCCGATGCTAGGAAGAAGACAACCTTGCCATACATTTTGGAGGCCGCCACAATGGCCGTGGGCCCCACCACCCTCGCCAACGCCCGCACATAGGTCTCCACGTGGGGTGAGGCGGGCACCAGGTGGCAACGGACGCCGTGCTTCCTGGTCATGGTGGGAAAGGGGCCCCGGCCGCTATAGATGGTAGCGGAGGCGGTGGGCTGGAGAAATGATGTAGCGGCAGGCGGGGGGGCTGCCGCCACCTGGGCGTATGCTCTAGGGGCCGGGGGAGGGACACCTGCAGAGCTGGTGGAGGGAACAGCGGGGAGGGGCGCCCCAGCTGGAGATGGGGCCGGGGCATCGGGGGCAGCCCCTGCCATGGAGGGCCTGGTCTTTTTAGCGGGGCCCTTCCCCTTCTTCTTCCCCTGGCCCTTCCCGCCGGCTGGGAGGACTCCCCCCAAATCTGAGGGGGTGAGAGACGTGGCAGCAGTGGAGGTCACCCCGGTGCCCGTCGCTGCTGGTGCCCCAGCGGGGGCGATGGCAAATGGTTTGGCAGCAGAGGTAGAAGCTTGGGGGGTTGACAGAGGGGCAGGCGGGGGAGGGGGAGCTCGGGCTACTGGAGAGGTCTCACCCGTCTCATCCCCCGCCATCATGAGCAAGGAGGAAAGGGGGACACCAAAAGGAGGAGGGGAGAGGGGAAGCAGGTCCACCACTCCTCCCCGCTAGGCTGTAGGCAGGGGAGGAGGGCGCCAAAAGGGGTGGGCTGGACGGGGGGCAATCAGGGGTTAGGGGTCAGTCACCGACACAAGGTGGAAATTCCGGCTCCTCTTGGTGCACTATGGGGGGGGGATTCAACAACATTGAAGGTGCAGTGAAGAGGGTTGCAACTGAAATGGGGAGTTGCACAAGCGCATGGGAGGGGGCATGGGCACACGGAGCGAGGGGCTAAGCGGTCTGGGGGTAGAACAGGGAAACCAAGGGGCTAGCTTCAGAGGCTGTGGCGGGGCAAACAAACAAAGGCTGCAGAAGGAAATGGGCGGGGCAGGCAAACAAACTGAAGCTAGTAAGGGGGGCTGGAGCAAAAGAGGAGGCAAAGCAAGTGGCAAAATGGGGCAGGTAGTAAAGGGCAAAGCTGGGGGGTAGGCAGTCCGGGGGGGGCACATGTGCCCATGTGCACTTGCACAAGTCTTTTTTAGCTTGCTGCTGCTTCTGGCCCAAAGGGTGGAAATAGGGCGTGGCAAGCCAAGCAAGCAGCTGAGTCCAGAGGCAGGAGCTGAGGCAGCTGGTATACAGCCAGTGGGGGTGGCGGAGGGGGCAGCGGTGGTGGTAATAGTGGTGGGGGTTGGGGGGGACACACAGATGGATCGGGGGGCAGCTCCACACCACACCCCCTGTGTCCCTACAAACACAGTCAAAACCCCCACCGCAAGAGCACAGTTTGAAAATTACTCAGTCTTAGGGCCCCCTCCACGGTGGTCTGCAAAGTCTCTAGGTGCTGCCCCACTGGCAGATGATCCTCTTCTTCTCCTCCTCGGGCTTCAGCAGCTCCAGGCAGCGGCCTCTGCAGCAGCAGCAGCTCCAGGAACTCCAGGTGGTGGTCCAGGCAGGCAGAAAGGACCCCTCTCAGGTGGTGGTGGTATCCACAACAGCAGTGGCTGGGGTCCCTCACTCCTCCTCTCTGGGGAGTGGGCTAGTAGCCCCCCCCCAGGGCTGCAGTTGCAGCAGTAGTAGCACCCAAGAGTGGGGGGTCCAGCAGCCAAGTAGCAGAGAATGGAGGTGTCTGGCCCAGCCAGGGGAGCAGCTGGAGCAGCAGGGAGAGCTTAGGGCCTAGTAGCAGCAGGAGTAGCAGGAGCTTCCCACCTCCCTCCAAGCTAGAATGCTATGGGAGAGCAGTGAGAGGGAGAGAGAGAGATTCACTCCAGGCTAAACAAATCCCTGGGACCAGGATAAGTGAAATGGCAGCTGCTCCAGGTCAATTAAGACACCTGGGGACAATTAAGAACTTTTCAGAAGGCAGGGAGAAGACTAGGTTGATTGAGACACCTGAAGCCAATCAGGGGCTGGCTGAAACTAATTAAAAGCCTCCCAGTTAGTCAGGTGGGCGTGCATGTCAGGAGCTGTGGGAGGAAGTGGCACTGTTGGAGAGGCTGAGTATTACACACCATATCAAGCACAAGGAAGGAGGCCCTGAGGTAAGGGTGAAATGGAGCTTGAGGAAGTGAGGGCTGCTGTGGGGGATGAAGCCCAGGGAATTGTACATGTCATGTTTCTAAAAGGTCAGCTACCATAGCTGATACTATTAGGGTCCCTAGCTGGAGCCCGGAGTAGAGGGTGGGCCCGGGCTCACCCCCCCACACCTTTGCCCCTTGATTAATCATGAGCCTGGGAGACAACGGAGACTGTGCAAGGAAGGGTAACTTCTCCTTACCTCCCTCACTGGCTTATGATGAAAATGGCTCAGAAGACAGTGACGCTTGTCTCTAGAGAGAGAAGGGTTAGAGACAGAGTCACAGTGAGCCTCTGAGGCTAGCGAAATCTGCCAGGAAACGCAGGACCCACGGAGGCGAGGACAGAGCTTTGTCACAATATGTAAAAAACTGTTTGCCAAGAGGACTGCTATTGTGCCTGTTGTAACACGAAGGGAATATGTACCATCAAATAATTAAAGGCATCTCTTTCAAAGCATATTAATTTTTTTACTGTAGAAAAGCTGAATAGTTGGAAAGGAAGTTACTAAGAATATGACACGCAAACCTCCTGGATAAACATTTGACATGTTCCAGTGGCTTATTTTAGGGGCATTTTTGAAGAGGATGAAAGTAATTGCAAAACTAATACGACAACCAGCTGCTGTCCATATGTTTGTAAATTAGCATATCTTAGTTATTTTAATACTAGGACAAGAATGACTACTGATATTTCCCCCCATAATATTGGTTCACATTGATCTCGGATACTGATTAAAGGAAGCAGATAGTATATTTCATATTGCCATTTTAAAAAATAAACTAATGTTTAATATTTTAGAAGTAATAAATTATAGATCTTGTTCTGTTATGGGTCACTGACATACATCGAGTGGATCACTGGAAGCTTTCATTAGTTTAGTATTGTGTCTTGTTGTATGAGACCAGTGTTCTCTATGCTTCAAGGAAATCTTGAATTGACAGAAAAGGAAGGGATTATTAAATCCTCTAACTAAACTGTATTCCCCTTCCCTTCATCTGTTCTTCAGATGGAAGAAGAGCTTGAAAAAATGACCAAAGGGGCAAAAGGTTGGGTTCCTGAGGAAATTTAGGAATTCATCTAAACTAGCTTTGGTTGGAAAGAACATGAAATAAATCATGCTTGGATGGCTAATGAAAGTACCATCACCTCTGCTATCATTTCCTCCGCAACAAAGCAAACAAATAATAACAATGACATCTGCCATCTAACTTTGAATCTGAGCATAAATTGCTGTTAAGAATGGTCTACTGAACTCTGAGCTCTGGCCTTTTATAATATGGCAAGAGATATTGATTCAAAGGCAATACAACAGCATTGCAAACAGCATCAGCCTTTTTTGTATTTTGGGGGGGGGGTTGGGGGGTGTTTGTACATGTAGATATTGATCAGAACTCCATTTTTGGTTGACTTTGAAGTTTTAAGACTAAAAGAACTGTGACAGACTTAAAACAGAGATAGAAGAAGAAGAAGAAGAGAGAGAATACCCAGAATTATTATAAAGATTTTAAAGAAAATGTGTAAAAATATGCATTTACGTGTGTGTTGTTCTGCACAATAAATCAGCACAGTTCACTGTTTACAATACCAAGCTATAATTAAATGCTTAGATTTTTTCATATTGTGCTCCATAGGATACCAGAACAATTCTGGGTGAATCTCTCACATATGAAAAATATCTTTTGAACATTTCATCTAACATAAGGGCTTCAGCCAATGAAGTCAATATTCTAAGCTCCTCGAGCTTTTGAAACCTGCAGTTGGATTTTTTTGTTGCACAGAAGTCCCTTCCCAGCCATGGGATGCAACTCAGCTGCTGGTGTCAAGAAGTTAGTGACGTCATGTTCCTCAAAAGATATTACAAATACAGAAGTTGAAAGAAGGAAAGATGTGTCAGAAAAATTGTCATAACGTATTGGGGGGTGTAGGAACACAGCTAGTCCAAATGACTAGTGCAGTAATTGAAGAGTCTAAAGATGTAATGCATAGGAGCCAACTGTAGTCTCAAAACAAGGGGTAATGCGACATGATGGAGTGCTTTCATGACACTGACTTTTATTTCCTGATTCCATTCACACGACATGGGTCAGAGTTGCAAAAAGAATCACACATCAAATGTCAAGGTCAGTATCCATCTTCCCCTATTTTTTCCTTCTTGAAAATCAAATGCAATTTAAAAACATTAGGCCTAAGTCACCTGCCTTAGCAGTTGATTTTTTAACTATGCTCCAATTCAGCTGCTGAGAACAAAGTGTCACCTTCTGAGGGTGCATTCCCTACCACACCCTTGCCCCAGCAGCTATGGCCAGGCTGGGGTTTGCTGCATCATCACAGCTCCCACCTGGCCAAACCCACACTGCAGAAAGCTTTTAGAGGAGGGAGGCCTTAGGTATTCAAATGTCCAGCTCTGGGTCTGCCAAACTTCAATAGCTACCTGATGACCCCATCTCTTCTGGTGTTTAAAACTCACTGAACCAAGCCAGAAGCTCTTACTGAGTTTTTAAATGATGTAATTATCTTCTTTTGTTTGTCTCTGAACTTCCTGGTTCTGGCCATGACAGAGGCTGTGTGGTAGCAAAGGATTTGATGGAACACAGGGCAAAGGAACTCTTGAGCTCTAATTCTGGCTCTGCCAGTGACTTGCTGTGTTGTTGTGTTCAGACTGTTGCATGTAATTTCTCTGTGCCTCACCTTCCTCGTATGTAAAGCAGAGATAATATCTATAGCACATTTTTCTTATGGGAGTTATGAGGACCAATGAGTACTTGTATATTGCCTTGAATGTACAAGTGTAAATGTATTTTTGCATTTCTAGAAGGCACAACAAATTATAGTCCAATATATGTTTTTAGCATTTTAAAGGGTCTCTTATGAGCTGGATAGCTCACCTGTCTATTATACATGGAACTTTTACTCTCTAGATGATAAGTAGCTAAAAACCTTGATGATCTGATGGCTGCCAAAGTGAGTTTGTGGTCTCACTCCAGTTACTTATAGCCAAACATTGATATTTCAAAACCTTTTCTCAAAAGCGACCCTATTTTTTTTGCCAGTCTTAGATGAAAAGGTAGGTTTAAACTGGCATGAGGAGTAACTTCCTTTTATCTTCTGGGGTGCTGCTTCATGTTAGCACAATGTGGGAAAGGTTGTTATTGTTCAGTGTAGCAGTAATGGGATCTGCACCATAGTTAAGTTTATAATACGGAGTTCAATTTAACAGGGAATTTAAACCTCTATTTAATAAAAACCTCATTGAAATAGCAAGGATGGAAGCATAGAATATAGAGTTTGAGCAGTGTTTGAATTTTTCGTGTTGGATTGATGAAAAATGAATTGATACAGAGAGAAAAGTAGGAGTTTAAAAATCACCCCTTTTGGCAGTTTTTGAATGGTCTCACTTATCTTTGTTCCCTCCAGCAACAAATATAAAACACTGTGATATCTGTCCTTTGTTCACATCATTGCTCTTCATGTGCTGATTTCTTCAATATCAGTTATGCGTAGATAATGTTTGTCTACAGAGCATTTTATAATAACTTAGCCATAATGGAAAATATGTGAGGCAGGGTAAACAGTGACAAATCTGCTGCAGGGCAAATAGCATCACTCATGTAGAGGCAGAGACTTACTAAATCCCCTGTGGCCTAGCAGAACAGTCTCTGGGTTAAAAAGGAGAGCAGACGTTCAAATCTCACCTGTGAGCTCTGCTTAAATACCCATGCAATTAACTCAGGTCATGTACTCCAGCCCACAAGAGATGGAAGAACTCCCAAACACCTCTGCTTCCAAAATAAGTTCTCAGAGAGGTTTATGCAAAGTCATTGCAGCCCAAGAATCCAGGTTTCTAACTTCACTAACCCCCAGTTTATCCACTACACCACAGTGTATTGAAGAAAGAAGAAACCAGTTTCAGTTGTTCTGTATTTAATTACTGTAAGCCACACTTCTCTCCCAAAGACAGAGATAGCATACAGGATTTCTGATTTCTAGAACTGGCTGGAAAGTGAAATTTTTGTCATGTGAAAAATTGAGTTTTTGAAACAAATATTCCAAATCAGAGTAAAAATGTTTTTTTTATTGCAGGACTTGAAAATCCTGAAATATTTCATTTTGGAAACATCAGATCATTCCTGATACTTTGGCTGCTGCAGCAGCCAGACAAGTTGACATCCAGGTAGCCCAGGGATATGGGTAAACAGTAAAGCTGGTAGCCTGGGGAGCTCAGGTGTCTGCCTGCCAAAGACTGAGCAGTCCTCTGTAAAACAGATTTTGTACTGTAAAAAATATGATAAATTAATGTATGGATTATCAAAATACACATGCTTCACATTTGAGTCATTTACATTTTGCTTGTGTGCTATACAGCCCCCTCTGTACCCAATCCACAGAAGATGAGACAGCTCTCCCATTGTAAGTGTGGTTCTTTACTAGAAGCTGTAAATACTTATGCTTTTAGTTTTGGAGGTCATCTGTTCAATCTTAGGTGTTGGCCAAGATGGTAGCTATCACAGTTGCAACTCTCCCATGTTGGGATGTTTGTAGGTTAAGAAGTATGCTTTGTATTGTCAAAGATGAGAGGCCCAGAAGAAAGGGGAGTAAAATAGGCAGGCACTTCTGGCAATTCCCATATGTCCAAGAGAAGCTGTTTTGGGATGTAAATGATGACACATTTTCATAGATGTTCCCTTGAGCTGAATAGTTATATCATCACTTCTAAACATGGAGAGTTGCTTATGATGTACTTAATTTTAATGTCCATTAAGCAAAGACAAGATGTAAGAGATGAAAAAATTACTAAGGTACCTCTCACTCTTCAGGAGAGTCAGCATAGGAGCTGCTTGAACTGTGCAGTTTCTCCATCTGAATCCCAAGCATGTGCAGGTCCCCTTCTACATGATTCTGAGGGGTTGTCTACATGGGAAAATTGACTAGCATAGTTAATCTAGAATAATTTTTCTGATATAGCTATTCTGGAGTAACTCTATTCTGAAATAAGTGACTTCATTCCAGAATGATTACTTCACTTTGAAAGTGGAGTAATCATTCCAGAATAAAATGTATGTACACATGGAGGTATTAGAGATACAAGTTGGGTAAGGTAATATCTTTTACAGGACCAACTTCTGTTGGTGAGCGAGACAACAGAAGGTCCAATAAAAGATACTACTTCACCCACTTTGACTCTCTAATAGCCTGAGATTGACACATCTACAACAACACTGCAGACAACACAAGCAGGGTGGTTATTCCAGAATAGCTAAATTATATCAGAATAACTATAGTTGAATAGTTATTCTGGAGTAGTTGTACTGGTCAATTTCCCCCATCTAAGTATAGTCTGAAGAGCTATTCCCT
This sequence comes from Dermochelys coriacea, assembly GCF_009764565.3. NCBI lineage: Eukaryota > Metazoa > Chordata > Testudines > Dermochelyidae > Dermochelys > Dermochelys coriacea. The sequence goes on along the minus strand of NC_050069.1, from coordinate 32,098,213 downwards.
GAGGTACACCAAAGCTATATGTAGAAAACAGGAATTTGTCAAACTAAATTTAGTGTCAGGGCACACTCTATTCACTCAAAACCTTAAAAACATGGAAATAACAAATCTATTCCAGTCGAAGTGAATTCCTTTCCATCACCATATTGCCTACAATACTGTCGCTAACATACTCCAACACTTTATAAGGCTTTCACTTCCATTTACAACAGATACCAAAAAGCAACACATACCCCAAATTAATCAGACTTACTCTCTAAATCAAAACCTTGACAGCAACCTCAGCAGTGTTAAGGGAGAATAACTTCCCAAATGTGCATGTGGAATGAGTGACAATCAGCTGTGCTTAATTTGTTGCTATATCTGGTATAAAAGCATCAGAGGTTGTGTTAACATGGCTTGTGTTTGGGTTATGTGTGGCTGTAGATACTTAGACGATCAATGAACAATTTAGTACATTCATTTAAAAAATACAAAACCAAATACTAAGTAGTAAACTGATGTTTTTAAGTAGATTATGTACATATCTCAGCAATTAAATGGTTTGCATGAGTGCACTACAAACTGAAATAACTATTTTAAACAATGTTTTTCATATAGACAAAATGCTCAAGAAGTAACTTTTACAGAACCATTTATTTAAAAAAACAATTTTGAGAATGCTGCCTATAATTAGGTCACAAAACATGAAGAGCACAGTAATAGACTTTAAATACATTTGTGATGGTTACTAAATGAGAGAATTAATGGAATCATGCCGATGTTTAATATCTGCTAGTCACTAATTAGGAAGAGAACAAGAATGATTGTACTCTACAAGGAAAAGAAAGTAAGTTCCAGGGATGAAAAATGGGGAAACCTGCATAAAGTTATCAAGATTTGGCTTTATTGATGTATTGAGCATGAGGAAATATCCTCTTTCCCCCTGCCTCCTCTTGAAACCAAGAGTCAGATGGTTGGGCTGCAAAGCAATAATGCTTTCTATTGACCTTTTCATCAGGAGATCTCAAAGCATCTCCCAACAAGGTGGCCAATATTTTTTTCCAGTGAGGTGGGATCACCGGTAGCCACCTGATGGCTGGAAGCAGTAGTTTTAAGCAACACCAGAGCTAAAAGTGTGTGCCAGGCACTAGCAGAGATTTTTGCCAGGGTAGGTTGGCCCTCTGACATCCTCATAGATGCAGGAACTAATTTCCTGGCAGGAACTATGGAAAGCCTTTGGGAAGCTCATGGGGTGAATCACTTGGTTGCCACCCCTTACCATAGTTGCATTCATCATCAAACAAATGGCCTGGTGGAGAAATTTAATGGGACTTTGGGGGCCATGATACATAAATTCGTAAATGAGCACTCCAATGACTGGGACCTAGTGTTGCAGCAGTTGCTCTTTGCCTACAGAGCTGTACCCCATCCCAGTTTAGGGTTTTCACCATTTGAACTTGTATATGGCTGCGAGGTTAAGGGGCCATACAGTTGGTGAAGCAGCAATGAGAGGGATTTACACCTTCTCCAGGAACTAACATTCTGGACTTTGTAACCAACGTACAAAACACCCTCCAAACCTCTTTAGCCCTTGCTAAAGAAAACTTAAAAGATGCTCAAAAAGAGCAAAAATCGTGGTATGATAAACATACCAGAGAGCGTTCCTTCAAAGTAGGGGACCAGGTCATGGTCTTAAAGGTGCTCCAGGCCCATAAAATGGAAGCATCGTGGGAAGGGCCATTCATGGTCCAGGAGCGCCTGGGAGCTGTTAATTATCTCATAGCATTCCCCACCTCCAACCGAAAGCCTAAGGTGTACCATATTAATTCTCTAAAGTCCTTTTATTCCAGAGAATTAAAGATTTGTCAGTTTACAGCCCAGGGAGATGACGCTGAGTGGCCTGAAGGTGTCCACTATGAAGGGAAAAGTGCTAGTGGTGTGGAAGAGGTGAACTTCTCCATGACCCTTGGGCATATGCAGCAACAGCAGATCAAGGAGCTGTGCACTAGCTACACGCCAACATTCTCAGCCATCCCAGGACTGACTGAACGGGCATACCACTCCATTGACACAGGTAATGCTCACCCAATTAATGTCCAACCTTACCGGGTGTCTCCTCAAGCTAAAACTGCTATAGAACGGGAGGTCCAGGATATGCTACAGATGGGTGTAATCCACCCCTCTGGCAGTGCATGGGCATTTCCAGTGGTTCTAGTTCCCAAATCAGATGGGGAGATACATTTGTGCGTGGACTACCATCAGCTAAATGCTGTAACTCGCCCAGACAACTATCCAATGCCATACACAGATGAACTATTAGAGAAACCTGCCCCCTTCCCCTCCTCTTGCCCCCAAGGCCTTCCCTCTCAGCCAGGCCAGCATGGAGCCTGGCTGGGGAGCCCAGGCAGCTGTGGAGAGCCATGGTGGACCTTCCACCTGCCTGGAGTGCAGGGGGGCTGAGAGCGGCTCCCGGACCATGTCCCCGTTTCCCGGCCTCCCCGCCTGGCCGAGGGCAGGTGGAGATGAAGGGTCCGCTACTCTGTGCCAGCTCCCCACATCTGCCCACGCAGCTCTGTCCCTGACTTGGCTCCGGGGATGGGAGAGGAAGCACGAAGCTTCAGCCTGGCCATGGTAAGAGCTGCATGAAGGAAGCTGTGAGGAGCCACAGAGTTGCAGACGGTCCATCTGCCCTGGACAGGGGGTCCGGGACATGGGCAGGGGGATACTTTGGCTTCTCCCCAATCCTTGGGAGGGGAGCTCCCCAGCCCAGCTTCTGTCTTGGCTGGGGGTGGGGCCTTCCCATTTTTGGGAGGATTCCATCACCCTTTAAGAGAGGGATTATAAATCATCTATAAAAATTAGCAAACCAAGAAGCATTGGATACTGTGGATTCTCAGAGCCACCCCATCTGTGATGATCATCTCCTTGTGGGAGTCCATTTCCAGTCCCTTGGGTGAGAAAATGTATCCAATAAATTCAAGGGTATCCCAGTCAAACTCATTTTTCTCTGGCTTGGCATAAGTTGGTTCTGACGTAGTTGTTCAAGAACTCTATGCACGTGCAGGTTATAAAGAGCTGGATTTTTGGAGAAAATCGGAATGTCATCAAGGTAGATAATGACAAAGTGGTCCAGCATATCTCATAATATATCATTCATAAAATGTTGAAAGGTTGCTGGAGCATCAAATGGTATGACCAGATATTCATAGTGGCCATATTGAGTATGAAAGACTTTCTTCCATTTGTCTCCCACATGCATGTGCATTAGGTTATAGGTCTTGCACAGACCTAACTCTGTGAAAATATGGGCCATGCATAGCCTGTCTAACGGGTCACTAATAAGGGAGCAGTGAGTGCTTTCATATGGTCATCTTGTTCAGAGCCTGATAGTAATACATGGGGCTATAAAGAGCTGTCCTTCACAAAAACAAAAAACGGAGCACCCACTTGGCATATGGATAGGTAGATGAATCCCTTCTGAAGGTTCTTCTGAAAATGCATGTGGAGAGCTAGGTTCAGAGAGGGTATATATCATACTGAATGGGATCTTGGCTTCAGTCAATGATAAACAATGATATTATTACACCCAGATTCCATCTAAACGTTAATATTCCCTTCTGATCTCTGAATGAATAGAATATAGTAACAGACTTGAACAGTCTGGTTACATTGTTAACCTCTAATAAGATATAACTAAATACATAGGAATACCTGTTAGTATTTACCTCTAATTCTCTAACAATACAGGTTTGAATTTCAAAGTTCTAGTCTATCTAACTTGGCTCTGTTAACTATTTATAAGGAATGGCCTTAATTACCATTTCATACTTTTCTAATATGTCTTTAAAGGTAGAATTTGGGTCATTTAGCCTGCTAGCTGTGTAATCCCTTCTGTCTTAGTGTCAGAACCGCTATTTGCCAGAAGCTGGGAATGGGTGACAGGGGACAGATCATTTGATGATTACCTGTTCTGTTCATTCCCTCTGGGGCACCTGGCATTGGCCACTGTAGGAACACAGGATACTGGGCTAGATGCACTTTTGGTATTGCCATTCTTATGTTCTTAACCATTAAGAAATTGTCTCATATTTTTCTTCCCTGTATTTTTGTCCCTTTCTAGCTAATGATGCCATTTTTGAATTACCTTAAACAATTCCCTCTTATTTTTTTGTTGCTAATGCCGTCAAATACTTGAAGACAGTTATTGTGTCCCCGGTATGATGTCTGATTAAATTCTCCATCAGCAGATAAATTGTTATGGTAGAACAGAACTATTACTCTGTATTTGAATCAAAGGCAAGATAGCTTTTCAACCATCAATTTTCTTTAATTTAGCTTTGCCAGTGCACTCTGTAAGCCTGAGCATGAAGGGTTTCTGTGAAATACATCCCCGTTGATTTCAGTGGGAGTTGTGTGCAGTTGGTTGCAGTTCTTGATGATATGTGAGCCAGAGCTAAATTATGCATTAGATTTAGAGCTGACTGGAAAAAACTTTGAAGGAGCTTTTATTTGTTGTTGAAAATGCAGTTCCATTGAAATACTTCCTGAAAATGTGTCAATTTCACAAAAAATTTGTTTAGAACAAAAATGAATAACAAAAGTTTCAGCAATATCAAAATTTTCATTTTAGACACTTTCAGAATAAAACATTTTGATTTTTTTACTTTAAAATTACATTTCATTTAGTTTTTTTAAATTTTGCATTACATAATAAAATATAAAATCAAACTATTCTGATTCTGTTGAAATCAAACATTTTGATTTTAAATGTTTTTATTTATGAATTTTCCTTTGTGGAGAAATTGAAAATTTTGGGGTTTTGTTCTGATTTGAAATTAAGCCAAATTTCAAAATCCTTTGTAAATTAGAATTTCCAACCTCTCCACATCTCTAATTAGGTTTTTTTTTTCCTGTGTAGACCCCTGGAAGGTGTTTTTTGAAAACTGATCATCTGGCCCAAGTTATCTCTTTATGGCTCTCTGTCAAGTTTCTCGTCACCTTTTTTTTTTCACATTGTTGAAGTTGTGTGGGGACAGCTGGGTTGAGTCACTAACAATGTGCTGATGATGCACAGCCCAATGTCCCATTTACATCAGAGACAGATGTTTAAGTATCTTTGCTTTTCCACTGCTTGACTGATTTGAAAGTGTGGATGAAAGTGAAATGGCTGACAACCAATCCAGATAAGACAAAGGTGATGCTTGTGCATTGGAGGTGAATTCTGAGGTTATGTCGATAGAGACTTCAGCATTGTTATAGGTGGTGGAGGGGGTTGATTGACCCTTCATCCAAGGAACTTGAAATTTGGAAGTGTCCTTGGACTTCTTCTATCAGTTTTAGTTTGATATACCTTGGATGATGAGTGATTTTTTCCATCTCTAGCTATTAGATGTCTGGGATTTCTCCCATTCGATCCTGATCTTTCAGCTATGATCCATGCCTTTGTTACTTATAGATCAGATTATTGTTCTCTATATGGGGTTGGAAACCACTCAGCACCCACAGGCATTAGCCAAAGGAAACACATTATGTCCATCCATTGACAGCTGTGCTGGCTTTCTGTGCATTTCCAGCAGTGATTAAAGGTAATGACTGATCATTTTATAGTCCTAGAAGCCTTGAGATGTAGGAAACTGCCTCGTCCCCACCCTGTGAGCCAACATGGCAGTTACAGTCAGCTGAGAGAACTGAGCAAACACATCTTTCACATAATGAATCTACTGCTGGTCGTTCAATGATCTAAGTTAGTGACCTGGGGAGAAATCCTGGCCACACTGAAGTCAAAGGGAGTTTTTCCATTAGCTTCAGTGGAGCCATAATTTCACCTCTTGACTCAGGAAGAGTGTAATGACTTTTAAGGCACAGAATAAGGTTCCATCGAGTCGCTTTTTATTTAGGGCAGTGTGGGTGGTTGGTAGAGGGGTTTTTTTAGTGTTTTTTATTTTTGTATAATTTTTAAATAGGTGCAGGCACCCTGAGACACAAAAATGGGAACATTTTATTACCTTGTGTTTGCCTTTATTAAGATAAAATTATTCAGAATGTACTATGTTTCTGAGCAGCTAACATGAAGAGTTCCAATGTACTTAGGAGATAAAAGACTTTTGAGATAGAAATGTTCCCCTTTATTTTCTATAAAGATATGACAAATTATTCTATTCTTATGCAACCTACTGCCAAACTGGCCTTGTAATATATTGTGCTTGTTATATATTATCACCTTAATAGCAGAATTGGATTTTATCAGAATAATGGAATGTTTCCATTCCATTAGAGATAATTAAGGTGAAAGTCAGTAGGTGCACAGCATCATAAATAATGTTTTTGTTTGTAATATCATGTGAATAAAATATGTGGGGCAGATCTTCAGTTGATGTAAGTTACCAGAGCCACCACATCCTCCTCCTTTGGGTTTGTGAATGATGCCTAAGTCCCCTTATGAATCTGGCTTGAAAAAAACTATGCAGAAAATTTGTGTTGAATTGTCAGAGTTTTGTGTTGACTAAAAACTGCATTTTTCATCAAATAAACTATTTGTCTGAAAAAAGAAATCACTCAGGTTTTCTCCTTATATTTTTAATTTGTTTTTTTATTTTGGTCATGTCATATAGCTAGCCTAGACCTGGCCAAAACTGTGCTGACAAAGTACTCTCTTCCATTAAGAAAAGGAGTACCGGTGGCACCTTAGAGACTAACAAATTTATTAGAGCATAAGCTTTCGTGAGCTACAGCTCACTTCATCGGATGCATTTGGTGGAAAAAACAGAGGAGAGATTTATACACACACACACAGAGAACATGAAACAATGGGTTTATCATACACATTGTAAGGAGAGTGATCACTTAAGATAAGCCATCACCAGCAGCAGGGGGGGGAAAAGGAGGAAAACCTTTCATGGTGACAAGCAAGGTAGGCTAATTCCAGCAGTTAACAAGAATATCAGAGGAACAGTGGGGGGTGGGGTGGGAGGGAGAAATACCAGGGGGAAATAGTTTTACTTTGTGTAATGACTCATCCATTCCCAGTCTCTATTGAAGCCTAAGTTAATTGTATCCAGTTTGCAAATTAATTCCAATTCAGCAGTCTCTCGTTGGAGTCTGTTTTTGAAGCTTTTTTGTTGAAGTATAGCCACTCTAAGATCTGTGATCGAGTGACCAGAGAGATTGAAGTGTTCTCCAACTGGTTTTTGAATGTTATAATTCTTGACGTCTGATTTATGTCCATTCATTCTTTTACGTAGAGACTGTCCAGTTTGGCCAATGTACATGGCAGAGGGGCATTGCTGGCACATGATGGCATATATCACATTGGTAGATGCGCAGGTGAACGAGCCTCTGATAGTGTGGCTGATGTGATTAGGCCCTATGATGGTATCCCCTGAATAGATATGTGGACAGAGTTGGCAACGGGCTTTGTTGCAAGGATAGGTTCCTGGGCTAGCGGTTCTGTTGTGTGGTGTGTGGTTGCTGGTGAGTATTTGCTTCAGATTGGGGGGCTGTCTGTAAGCAAGGACTGCTCTGTCTCCCAAGATCTGTGAGAGTGATGGCTCGTCCTTCAGGATAGGTTGTAGATCCTTGATGATGCGTTGGAGAGGTTTTAGTTGGGGGCTGAAGGTGATGGCTAGTGGCGTTCTGTTGTTTTCTTTGTTGGGCCTGTCCTGTAGTAGGTGACTTCTGGGTACTCTTCTGGCTCTGTCAATCTGTTTCTTCACTTCAGCAGGTGGGTATTGTAGTTGTAGGAATGCATGATAGAGATCTTGTAGGTGTTTGTCTCTGTCTGAGGGGTTGGAGCAAATGCGGTTATATCGTAGCGCTTGGCTGTAGACAATGGATCGAGTGGTATGATCTGGATGAAAGCTAGAGGCATGTAGGTAGGAATAGCGGTCAGTAGGTTTCCGATATAGGGTGGTGTTTATGTGACCATCGCTTATTAGCACCGTAGTGTCCAGGAAGTGGATCTCTTGTGTGGACTGGTCCAGGCCGAGGTTGATGGTGGGATGGAAATTGTTGAAATCATGGTGGAATTCCTCAAGAGCTTCTTTTCCATGGGTCCAGATGATGAAGATGTCATCAATGTAGCGCAAGTAGAGTAGGGGCATTAGGGGACGAGAGCTGAGGAAGCGTTGTTCTAAGTCAGCCATAAAAATGTTGGCATACTGTGGGGCCATGCGGGTACCCATCGCAGTGCTGCTGATTTGAAGGTATACATTGTCACCAAATGTGAAATAGTTATGGGTCAGGACAAAGTCACAAAGTTCAGCCACCAGGTTAGCCGTGACAGTATCGGGGATACTGTTCCTGACGGCTTGTAGTCCATCTTTGTGTGGAATGTTGGTGTAGAGGGCTTCTACATCCATAGTGGCTAGGATGGTGTTTTTAGGAAGATCACCAATGGACTGTAGTTTCCTCAGGAAATCGGTGGTGTCTCGAAGATAGCTGGGAGTGCTGGTAACGAAGGGCCTGAGGAGGGAGTCTACATAGCCAGACAATCCTGCTGTCAGGGTGCCAATGCCTGAGATGATGGGGCGTCCAGGATTTCCAGGTTTATGGATCTTGGGTAGCAGATAGAATACCCCAGGTCGGGGCTCCAGGGGTGTGTCTGTGCGGATTTGTTCTTGTGCTTTTTCAGGGAGTTTCTTGAGCAAATGCTGTAGTTTCTTTTGGTAACTCTCAGTGGGTCAGACGGTAATGGCTTGTAGAAAGTGGTGTTGGAGAGCTGCCTAGTAGCCTCTTGTTCATACTCCGACCTATTCATGATGACGACAGCACCTCCTTTGTCAGCCTTTTTGATTATGATGTCAGAGTTGTTTCTGAGGCTGTGGATGGCACTGTGTTCTGCATGGCTGAGGTTATGGGGTAAGCGATGCTGCTTTTCCACAATTTCAGCTCGTGCACGTCGGCGGAAGCAGTCTATGTAGAAATCCAGGCTGCTGTTTCGACCTTCAGGAGGAGTCCACCCAGAATCCTTCTTTTTGTAGTGTTGGCAGGAAGGTCTCTGTGGGTTAATATGTTGGTCAGAGGTGTGTTGGAAATATTCCTTGAGTCTGAGACGTCGAAAATAGGATTCTAGGTCACCACAGAACTGTATCATGTTCGTGGGGGTGGAGGGGCAAAAGGAGAGGCCCCGAGATAGGACAGATTCTTCTGCTGGGCTAAGAGTATAGTTGGATAGATTAACAATATTGCTGGGTGGATTACGGGAACCATTGTTGTGGCCCCTTGTGGCATATAGTAGTTTAGATAGCTTAGTGTCCTTTTTCTTTTGTAGAGAAGCAAAGTGTGTTTTGTAAATGGCTTGTCTAGTTTTTGTAAAGTCCAGCCACGAGGAAGTTTGTGTGGAAGGTTGGTTCTTTATGAGAGTATCCAGTTTTGAGAGCTCATTCTTAATCTTTCCCTGTTTGCTGGAGAGGATGTTGATCAGGTGGTTCCGCAGTTTCTTTGAGAGTGTGTGGCACAAGCTGTCAGCATCGTCTGTGTGGTATGTAGATTGTAATGGATTTTTTACCTTCAGTCCTTTCGGTATGATGTCCATCTGTTTGCATTTGGAGAGGAAGATGATGTCTGTCTGTATCTGTGCGAGTTTGACAGATTGACAGAGCCAGAAGAGTACCCAGAAGTCACCTACTACAGGACAGGCCCAACAAAGAAAACAACAGAATGCCACTAGCCATCACCTTCAGCCCCCAACTAAAACCTCTCCAACGCATCATCAAGGATCTACAACCTATCCTGAAGGACGAGCCATCACTCTCACAGATCTTGGGAGACAGACCAGTCCTTGCTTACAGACAGCCCCCCAATCTGAAGCAAATACTCACCAGCAACCACACACCACACAACAGAACCGCTAGCCCAGGAACCTATCCTTGCAACAAAGCCCGTTGCCAACTCTGTCCACATATCTATTCAGGGGATACCATCATAGGGCCTAATCACATCAGCCACACTATCAGAGGCTCGTTCACCTGCGCATCTACCAATGTGATATATGCCATCATGTGCCAGCAATGCCCCTCTGCCATGTACATTGGCCAAACTGGACAGTCTCTACGTAAAAGAATGAATGGACATAAATCAGACGTCAAGAATTATAACATTCAAAAACCAGTTGGAGAACACTTCAATCTCTCTGGTCACTCGATCACAGATCTTAGAGTGGCTATACTTCAACAAAAAAGCTTCAAAAACAGACTCCAACGAGAGACTGCTGAATTGGAATTAATTTGCAAACTGGATACAATTAACTTAGGCTTGAATAGAGACTGGGAATGGATGAGTCATTACACAAAGTAAAACTATTTCCCCCTGGTATTTCTCCCTCCCACCCCACCCCCCACTGTTCCTCTGATATTCTTGTTAACTGCTGGAATTAGCCTACCTTGCTTGTCACCATGAAAGGTTTTCCTCCTTTCCCCCCCCCTGCTGCTGGTGATGGCTTATCTTAAGTGATCACTCTCCTTACAGTGTGTATGATAAACCCATTGTTTCATGTTCTCTGTGTGTGTGTGTGTATAAATCTCTCCTCTGTTTTTTCCACCAAATGCATCCGATGAAGTGAGCTGTAGCTCACGAAAGCTTATGCTCTAATAAATTTGTTAGTCTCTAAGGTGCCACCGGTACTCCTTTTCTTTTTGCGAATACAGACTAACACGGCTGCTACTCTGAAATCTCTTCCATTAGTCTATGCAAGAGTTGCTATATACTTTGAGATGCATGTGATATCCAGCCCAGGATTTTGAACCTCCGGTCTTTCTATAAATACAGTATTGATGGGTGCAGTATAATAACCTAAATAGAAGGGGTTTGTTTTATTATTCAAATGAATTTTTCCTAACTCTTTGCTTCCCTATTTTGTGACTTGGAAGCTGATAAAATTTGAAATGAATGACCATGAGAAGGAATAACCCAGAGAAGATAGGAGGCAGGGCCATTATTCTAAAATTTTCTTACCTCGCCATCACACTAGATAAAGCATGTGGCATCCTTCAAATAAAGATTTAAAAGTCTGCCTGGTTGAAATATATAAAATTGAAAATGTTTTGGAAACAAAAAAAAGCTTTTCTATATGCTTTTTTGTGAAAAACAGATTTTTTTAAAATTTTTCATTTACAAATGTTTTTTTTTTAAAATCCCAGTAAGTGAGTGGCTTAGTCATATGACGGGATTTAAAAATAATAATTTAAAAATCATTTTTGAAAGCTTCCTATTTTGAAAAACAATTGCTTTTTCTCTGCCACTTTTCCACATTTTTAACCAACTCTTCTCAAAACTAATAAAGCCTTATCTTCAGAAGTGTGGACAGAGAATTTCCATAGTGGAGTGCACAAATTGGATATTTGCAAACAGAAATTACTATTAGATGCATAATAGACTAATTGCACATAAATTGGTGGTAATTACAAAGACAATAAAGGTTCAGAGTTAGTCCAAAATAGTCCAGACTTTCAGGCACTCTTCAATAGACTTCTGTTTGATAGGGTCTCTGGAGAAGGCTGAGGGTGTGCTTCCTAGACGATGAAGGAGATTAGTAGCAATCTGACTGGCTGAGTCTGTGGAACTGATTTCAGTGCTAGTAAGGTTGAATTTAACTGTATTTAGAATTAGTTATGTTAGTCCCTAGAGCCTTAGATAGGCATTTTTATTATCTTAAATCTAAATAAAAATTGTGCTGGCATTTTTGACAATCAAGCCTTTACACCTTGTGTTTGTGGAGTGTATTTTTATTTGTAGGGATGTGTAGTCAAATTGTTCAGGTGATCTGGCATCAGGTACAGCTATATCTGTATTTCACCTCAGATTATGCCTCAGTTTCTTTTCAATACTTGGTTAATATGGACCTCCAGACAATTAATTAATTTAATTTAAAAGGTAGCATATAAGGTTTCATACATGACTGCAGGGACACTCTGCTTGAAAGATTGAAATGATAGCAGCATGGAGGATGGTCACAAGTTTATGTTAAAGAAACTCAAGTCCTACAGCAAAAGAGTTTTTTGTTTGCTTCTCCCTGCCCCCACAAGATCATCAAGAGAAAGGTTCAACTTCTCCAAACTGTGTCATTAAGAAAGTGACTAGACTGAAGAAAGCCTGGATAATTGTATGACCACAGTCAAGGTTACAGGTCTAGCTGCACCTGTCCATTTTCTGGTCTCACTCATTACACCCACCTTAGATTTTAGGCTTTCTTGTCCTTGCCTGTTTTGGGGTGGAATTTCATAATTCTTCTGTTCTTGGACTGTGTGGTATACTGCTTATGTATCCCAATCACCTATAACCCTGCACGTTTGACAGGGCTTCAGGAACCTGTGACCAGGGAGAGTGGCTATCAACCTTCTTGAAGTATAGTATTTTTATTTACCAGTTGGAACAAAGCATTAGAGAGAAAAAAGGATTTAAAAACAAAATGAGTCTCATATATTCTCATGCTTCACTGCAAGCTAAGACTTTGCTCTTAAGTTGCCAGAACTGAGCAGAACCAATTTATATTCTCTTAACAAATCCAGACCCTCCTGTGACCCATCCTCTTCACAACTGACAGCATTCCCTGCTGTTCTTCCTCTTGGGTGCCTCAGGCTTTGTCTTCACTGCAAATAAAGGTGTGGTTTTGTTTTCCCCTTGAGAGAACTACTGATGTAAAATACTATTGCAAACAAAGCCCTTCAGTTTTTACCTCAAAGTAGCTAGTTGAAATCTAGGGCTTTTACTTCTATGTAGCCAGTTATAGGAATAGGGTTGACCTCAGGGGTGAAAGTAACTTAATGGACTTACTGGTACGCAGGGCAGCCGGGGTCCTGGGCAAGGTGGGTGGCGAGGAGGGGAGACCAGTCACTAAGGATCACAGGAGATAGCCCCTATTATGATGAACTTTTTGGAGTTGCACAGTGAGAGGTGGGAGGCAAAACCGTACCTGAGAGGAGGCATTCACTCTTGCAGTCTTGATAAGGTGTTTGGAACAGTGGGGAAGAAATAGTCAAACGACCTCATCTGGAGGGGTGAAAATTGGCCCCACTAGATGGACACTCTGCAGCACCTGCTGGGGTGGAGGCAATGGGACCTGCATGCTTCTGCTCTCCATCTAGCTCCTAAAGGGGTGGGGGGCTCTCTGTCAAAGACAGATTTGTGACCGTGTTTTTCTTGCAGACCCTCATAGATAAGTGGGATAGGTCATTTTGGTGATATCTAGCCAAATATTGCCAGAGTATGAAATTTACATACACTATTGCCAGGGTTTTTTTGTAAGCCTGAAGAACTTCAAAATAGTAGAAACTGAAACTTCTTCTATCAACGATTTTTAATTTTCCTTTCCCTTTTTATAAAATCTAGGCTCTTTAATACAAACAGTGCTTAAAAAGAAAAACCCTTGAAGGCTTATAGAATAAACAAAAATCAGGAATTGCCAAAGCTAAGATTGTATGCCCAATCTTCATGCTGTTCCCACCTGTATGTGCATTCCAATACAGTTTTTAACTACATGATCATATACTATTTCTAAAATTAAAAAAGTAATCTGTTTTAGGGATTGAGATAGTACTACTCACCATGGGATATAGCTACTGGACATGCTGCACAATTTCCTGCATCTTTAGGGCCAATAAGAGACTCTTGCGCTATTCCGAATACCCTCAAATTGATAAGAAGTCTTTACCAATATTTGCTTAATATTGCTAGGATTCATTTTTGCCCAGAGGGTTTCCATCCTGGAGCTCATTTCAACAAGGCATTGAAAAGGCCAAGATTGGGTCCAGTTCATATTTGATGTGCTGGATGTTATTTGTGTATAGCTAGCACTTTGTCCCATGCTTCATGTGGCTTCATATAGACAGCATTTCTACGCATACATTTTGGAAGAGATTTTGATGTGAACATGCTAGTGGTTCTTTTTTGCCTGGATATGGGGAGAGTTCTTATTTCTGCCTGATGAAGGAAATATAGGGCGGCAGTTCTTGCATCTCTTATGCCCACTTCCTGCCCAAGAAGCCAGTCCAGGGAAATGCATGGTGGTGTATGGGTCTGGAGAATGGGACTGTTTTCTTGAGTAAAAGCTGCAGGGCGAGGCCCAACACTTTTTTGTTTAGAAGAATAAGTAACAATTCCCCTTCTTTACAAAAGGAAACTAACAAAATCTTTTCTGAGTGAAAGTTTTCTGGCTGAACATTGATTTCATGTGGACACCTTTGTGCCTAATTAGTGACTGCCATCATTCTTGTAATGCATTTGTAGATCACAATCAAGTATTTGGTCTCTATGGAATATGAGATTGTTTAATAATTCTGGGTCACTAAACATCAATAGCTATTTTTAAATGGAAGCATTACCCTATTAAAATTCAGTAAACCGCTACAGAATAAACTAAAATTGCATTAATTGTCTTTGTTTTAGTAAGAAATGCATGTGTTCTAACAATAACGATTTTTAAAGGAATAAAAGAAAATTGTAGTAAGGTTAAACATGTGCAATGATTGGAAGACATATTGTCTCAAATCCTTTAAAGCTTTAGAGAATACATTATGGATTTTCTAAACAAATCCCTTTGTCAGATTATATAGCTTTGATGGATGACAGAAAAAGAGGTCAAGATAGATTTTTACAGTTTGTTCACAGTAAAAAAAAAATGCAGCTGACATTCTGAACAGGCTTCATTGGCTTGTCAAATTTATTTATATCTGACAGTCTTGGTCCCAGACAAACAGTTTTAGTATGCTAGTAATATTATTGTTACAACAATATTTGACAGCTCCAAAGGCCTATTAGTGAATAAAATTATTTTGCATATCATGGTTTTGGGGATTCAGTAGATGTCTTTAAGCTATAAAACAAATTTAAGATGTTGTAAAATGGAACACTTTATATGGAACTGCTTACAACTGGGATATAGTACCATGATGAGCTTCAGCAATCAGGAAATTTGTAATTACATACAATAGCTTAATTGTTGACTATAGTGATTATTTATAAGCAAATAATTAACCCATTTTACATACATTGTTTTCACTATTGATTTATGAAAAGTTTGAAGGGGAAGATGGTTAGTCTTGCTGCTATAGCACCAGCTGCAGATCAAATAGATACATTTATTTTCTATGTGGTGAGAAAATGTAAGATGGTGCAGTGCAAAATAAAGTTTTTATCAGCATTAGTTTGGAATGGCCACATTACTACAAGATAAAATCCATGAGTGAGTTATATATGTCATCCCAAGCAAGTGTCAATAAAACCTAGAAAATAAAACCTAGCATGTGAGTTGGCCAAATATGTAATGGAAATTGAGCTGTGAGGTATTTTATTTATTACCAATGTAAATGAGAAGAGAATTTGGTGTGATATTTCTGTCAGAGGTATCTGATAGTTATCAAAGTAATATTTTCCCAAACAAATACACATACAACTTAATTTCCTCAAGAATAACGCCTAATGTCCCTCTCTCTTTTCCGATTATTAGGCATAATTCTACCATGATTTGGATAATGTTGAGTATTTATATATGTTTGAAATAACAGCTCTCATCTCTGCTGGAGAAGCACTGTATACTAATACCAAAAAGAAGGTAGGTGTAAAGTACTTCAGTATGCTGGAATGATGCAGTTTTGCTTTTGCTTATTCCAAAATACTTATTTTTTCCTCTTGGTCCAAACTCATTTAACATTTTTCTTAATGATACAGATACTGAGCTGATTAATCTTGATAAGTCTGGAATGAATCTTCCATAACAATTTAACACTGACAAACAAAAATCTCTGCTCAGAAACATTTTAGGATAGAGCTGCATTTTCAGTAGCTCACAACATAAGTTTGAGATGCAGAAGCTTTGCATCTATACTATGTCTCAATGAAGTAGCTTGATTCATGAAATAATTTGATTTTCTTTATTAACTTCAAGCAAAATGATGGTTTTGCAGTTTTTTTCAGAATATCTTTGACATTTCTTACATGTTCCTCTGTATCTCTTGCATCTTTTCTAGTTCATAGAATCATAGAAACATAGAAGATTGGGGTTGGAAGAGACCTCAGAAGGTCATCTAGTCCAACCCTCTGCTCAAAGCAAGACCAACCCCCCAAAAATCATCCCAGCCAGGGCTTTGTCAAGCCGGGCCTTAAAAACCTCTAAGGATGTAGATTCCACCCCCTCCCTAGGTAACCCATTCCAGTGCTTCACCACCCTCCTAGTGAAATAGTTTTTCCTAATATCCAACCTAGACTAACCCCACTTCAACTTGAGACTATTGCTTCTTGTTCTGTAATTCTGCCACCACTGAGAACAGCCAAGCTCCATCCTCTTTGGAACCCTCACTTAGGTAGTTGAAGGCTGCTATCAAATTCCCCCTAACTCTTTTCTTGTGCAGACTAAATAAGCCTCAGCCTCTCTTTGTAAGTAATAAGAAAAGGAGTACTTGTGGCACCTTAGAGACTAACAAATTTATTTGAGCATAAGCTTTCGTGAGCTACAGCTCACTTGAAATCTTATGCTCAAATAAATTTGTTAGTCTCTAAGGTGCCACAAGTACTTCTTTTCTTTTTGCGAATACAGACTAACACAGCTGCTACTCTGAAATTTGTAAGTAATGTGCCCCAGCTCCCAAATCATTTTCATTGCCCTCTGCTGGACTCTCTCCAATTTGTCCACATCCTTTCTGTAGTGGGGGGCCCAAAACTCCAGATGTGGCATCACCAGTGCCCAATAGACGGGAATAATCACTTCCCTTGATCTGCCTGCAATGCTCCTACTAACGAAGCCCAATATGACATTAGCCTTCTTGGCAACAAGGGCACATTGTTGACTCATATCCAGCTTCTCATCCACTGTAATCCATAGCTTCTTTTCTGCATAACTGCCGCTTAGCCACTCGGTCCGCAGCCTGCAGCAGTGCATGGGATTCTTCCTTCCTAAGTGCAGAACTCTGCACTTGTCCTTGTTGAACTTCATCAGATTTCTTTTGGATCCTCCAATCCTCCAATTTGTCTTGGTCACTCTGGACTCTATGCTTACCCTCCAGCATATCTATCTCTTCCCCCAGCTTAGTGCCATCCACAAACTTTCTGAGGGTGCAATCCATCCCATCATCCACATCATTAATGAAGACGTTGAACAAAACCGGCCCCAGGACCGACCCCTGGGGCCCTCTTGATACCAGCTGCCAACTAGACATCAAGCCGTTGATCACTACCTGTTAAGCCTGACGATCTAGCCAGCTTTCTATTCACCTTATAGTTCATTCATCCAATCTACAGTTTTTTAACTTGCTGGCAAGTATACTGTGGGAGACTGTATCAAAAGCTTTGCTAAAGTCAAGGTATATCACATCCTTCACTTTCCCCATATCCACAAAGCCAGTTATCTCCTCACAGAAGACAATCAGGTTAGTCATGACTTGCCCTTGGTGAATCCATGTTGACTATTCCTGATCACCTTCCTCTCCTCCAAGTGCTTCCAAATGGATGCCTTGAGGCCTGCTCCATGATTTTTCCAGGGACTGAGGTAAGGCTGACCAGTCTGTAGTTCCCTAGATTCCCCTTCTTCTCTTTTTTAAAGATGGGCACTATATTTGTCTTTTTCCAATTGTGTGGGACCTAATCACCACAAGTTTTCAAAATTAATGGTCAATGGTTCTGCAATCACATCAGCCAACTCCCTCAGCACCTTCAGATGCATGAGAGCCGGCCCCATGGACTTGTGCATGTCCAGCTTTTCTAAATAGTCCTTAACCTGTTCTTCCACCACTGAGGGCTGCTCACCTCCTCCCCATACCATGTTTCCCAGGACAGCACTGTGAGAGCTGACCTTTTCTGTGACAACCAAGGCAAAAAAATCATTGAATACTTCATATTCTTCCATATCTCTAGGTTGTCTCCCCCATTCTGTAAGGGTCCCACACTTTCCCTGAATTTCTTCTTCTTGCTAACATACCAGTAGAAACCCTTTTTGTTACCCTTCACATCCCTTGCTAGCTGCAATTCCAGTTTTGCTTTGGCCTTCCTGATTTACATCCCTGTGTGCTCAGGCAATATTTTTACACTCCTCCCTAGTCATCTGTCCAAGTTTCCGCTTCTTGTAAGCTTCCTTTTTGTGTTTAAACTCAACGAAGATTTCTCTGTTAAGCCAAGTTGGTCACCTGCCATTTTTATTATTCTATATGCACATTGGGATGGTTTGTTCCTGAGCTCTCAGTAAGGCTTCTTTAAAACACAGCCAGCTCTCCTGGACTCCTTTCCCCCTCTTATTAGCCTCCCAGGGGATCCTGCCCATCATTTCCCTGAGGGAGTCAAAGAAGTGCAGGGTCCATATTCTGCTGTGCTCCTTTCTTCCTTTTTTCAGGATCCTGAACTCTACTATCTCATGGTCACTGTTACCCAGGTTGCCACCCACTTCTACTTCCCCTACCAATTCTTCCCTGTTTGTGAGTAGCAGGTCAAGAGGAGCACTTCCCCGAGTTGCGTCCTCCAGCACTTGCACCAGGAAGTTGTCTCCAACACTCTCCAAAAACTTCCTGGATTGTCTGTGCATTGCCTTATTGCTCTCCCAGCAGATATCAGGGTGAAGTCCCCCAGGGGAACCAGGGCCTGTGATCTGGAAACTTCTCTTGGTTGTCCTAAGAAAGCCTCGTATACCTCATCCTCTTGATCTGGTGGTCTATAGCACATACCCACCATCACATCACCTTTGTTGCTCTCACCTCTAAAATTATCCCAAAGACTCTCAACAGGCTTTATCTCCAGTTTCATACTGGAGCAATCATACTGCTCTCTTCCATACAGTGCAACTACTCCACCTTTGCTCCCTCACCTGTTTTTCTTGAACAGTTTATACCCATCCATGACAGTGCTCCAGTCATGTGAGTTACCCCACCAAGTTTCTGTTGTTTCAATCACATCATAGTTCCTTGACTGTGTGCCAGGACATCTAATTCTTCCTGCTTGTTTCCCAGGCTTCCTGTGTCTGTGTACAGGAACCGAAGATAACTAGTGATTGCCCTACATTCTCAGTATGAATCAGGAGGCCTCCCCTGTTGTACCCTCTTCCTTGTGTTTCCTCCCAGTATCTCACTTCCCCACTTATCTCTAGGCTTAGGTCACCATCCCCCTTGCTAATCTAGTTTAAAGCCCTCCTCACTAGGTTAGCAAGCCTGCCTGTGAACATGCTCTTCCCTCTCTTTGTTAGGTGGATCCCATCTCTTCCTAGCAATCATTCTTCCTGGAACAGCACCCCATGGTTGAAAAATCCAAAGCCCTCTTTCCGACCCAACCTGTGTAACCATTCATTTACTTCCACAATTCAGTGGTCCCTACCTGGGCCAGTTGTGAAGATGCCATCCAAACAGATGACCCTCCATTGAACTCTTGTGCACTCAACACATTCTCTGAAATACTGTAGGTATGCTGGCTTTGCTATATGGTAACCTTTCCAATTAGAAGATGCCTTTGTCTGTGCTTACAGTAAGGATTTACATGTTTGGAACAAACACGTTTTTTAAACTTCACCTCATGCCTAGTTTAGGGCCAGACTGAAGGTTTTGCAGTTGGATACTACTCCATTTCTAACCATGACTGACAGTAATGTTACAGCTCACACAAATTCTTACAATTCAATCATTTTTGGGAAGGTCCTGAAACCATCCTTATAGTATGGGACCTAGTGTATATAGAGAGACTGTAGAAATAGAATTGGAAGGAGAAGAAATAGACCGAGGGAAGTAAATTGAGATATTTATGATCAAGAAAGGTAGATTAAATGATCAATCATTAATTTAGATGTGCTATAATTAGAGAACAATAGTCATTTCAAGAAGCTAGTGGCAAATTATTTAGAGCAATTGAAAGGAAATAATATTTTCACACAGCATGTAGTCAGGCTGTGGAATTTATTACTTCAGTAGATCATAGGGTCAAATATTGAAGCTGGAATATTAAAAGGCCTCAAAATTATGTCCAGTATTATTATTTGTAATGATGCATGCTAAAATGAGGTTATTGGATTTGCTGCTTCACACTAAGAAAAGGAGTACTTGTGGCACCTTAGAGACTAACAAATTTATTTGAGCATAAGCTTTCGTGAGCTACAGCTCACTTCATCGGATGCATTTTGTAGAAAATACATTTGCTGCTGGTGATGGCTTATCTTAAGTGATCACTCTCCTTACAGTGTGTATGATAAAACCTATTGTTTCATGTTCTCTGTGTGTGTATATCAATCTCCCCTCTGTATTTTCCACCAAATGCCTCCGATGAAGTGAGCTGTAGCTTACGAAAGCTTATGCTCAAATAAATTTGTTAGTCTCTAAGGTGCCACAAGTACTCCTTTTCTTTTTGTGAATACAGACTAAGACGGCTACAACTCTGAAACCTGCTTCACACTGGCAGATACAGGTAGATAGATAAGAGATTGGTGTGATTGGAGAAACATGATGGTTGACCAACACAACTACAGCATTGAAAAGATGGTGACAGTTTAGTTTAGAGAGCAGATGTTTGTAGGAGAGTGTACATGAAAGGGGTATGTTGGGCTTTACTATTTACTATTTTCACAATACAAGAACAAATGGGCATCCAGCACAACTGAGATGTGCCAAATTTAAGACTGATAAAAAGAGATAATTTGGTACATTATTCATAATAAATCTGAGTAATATTACAATAGCAGTAGAAGCCCTAGCTGAAAGTGGGGCGCCCTAATGCTAGGCACTGTACATAAACACGTGTAAGATACTATTTAAAGAGACAAAATGGGGAAACGATGGGAGGAGAAAGAGGCACAGAGAAGACAAGTGACTAACCTTGGTCACACAGCAGGTCAGTGGCCAAACCAGAAATAGAACTCGAGTTAGATCAAGAGGTCAGTAAGATTCAGAAAAGGATTAGAAATTTATATTGGTAATAAAAACATCCACTGTTACTTACAGAGGAGGGATAGAACCTTCTGCATAGAAATATGGATCCATATAAAAACTTTGAGGTTCAGCTCTACTCTTCTTCCCATCCAAAATAAAAAAGGTCCTCATTTTGGGTGTCTCAGTTATAAGAATCACAACTGTAAAGTTCCGATTTCCCAAGAGCGGTGAACACCCACAACTCCATTAATGTGATTTGGAATTGTCTTGTACTTTTGAAGCTAAAGGCTGAGAGTTCAAGTTCTGTGGCTTCTGCCAGAGGAGGATTGTTTGCAGATGGTAAGTCCATACTAATAGCATTGTGATACCCAATATAGATACACTTCAGCTCTTATGACTCTGGGTGCCTTCTAGCTTATCGTGGATATTACTGCGTGTTTGGAATCTTTGAAGAAAAGCTGTCATAGACATGTTAGAATGGATAATCTAGCAGAATTTCTCCTTCAACTGTACTGCAAAGAAAACTGATCTTGATATGGAAACTCCTGAGATGGCAGTGGGTTCTCTTGTACATCTGGCAGGTGTATGGCTGTGGGTTATTATTTAAATATAATGACCCACGTCATGTTGCATCATTCCATAACACCGTGATTTCAATTGCAGACAAAAACACTGGTTGAGCTTGTATTGTATTAATTCAAATAACTTCTGTAACCTGAAGCAAGTAGAAGGAAAAGAGGTTACCCGAGAGACAGAAACACGCTCGATCACTTGCAGCAGTTTCAGATATTCAGCATATCAGCTATTCAGACTCCTAAACTTCAACAGAGGCTGAATCTATCTATGTTTGTACAAAATATATGTATATCAAAGGAAAACGAAGTTCTGGAGTGTAATGGAATGCTAAACTGTATAATACTGTTCCCCACTAGCTTTCCCATACCTCCCAGAGCATTAAATATAAGATAATGATAATGAATACACATCAGATGTGTAAGCAAGGCTCTGTGACCTTCTGGTATGGGAACATGATATAATGTCAGGAGTAAACTAAGAACAGAAATAGAAGGAAAACAGCAACAAAGGTTGCAGGATCTGAATGTACCACTCTTCAGTCTCCCAAGAACTTCAGCTTTGACAAACATTCAGAATGGAAAGACTGGAAACAATATTTTGCAACATTTCTCATTGCTACTGAGCTGCACAAAGAAACTGGAGATATGTAGGTATCCTCTTTGATTTATGCTATGGGGAAGCAAGCAAAAAATACCTTCAAATCCTTTGACTTTACTGAAGATAGTACAGAGATGATTATGAAAGGGTTCTGGTTATGTTTGAGGTATACTTTATACCCATAGAAATGTGGCTTATGAAAGAACATGTTTTCACTAGATAATTCAAGAATCAGGGGAGAATGTTGAATGTTTTGTAAGAGCTCAGTACACACTGGCTGAAAAGTTTGATTTTTGGGAATGAAAAACATGAAAATATCAAAGACAGGCTAGTTATTGGGTTAACAGATGATAACCTTTGACAAGAGCTACAATTTGAAGAGAGATTTTATCCTAGGCACCGCTATACAGATAGTGAAGCAGTCAGAATTAGTCAAACCACAGAACAAAAAGGCAGGAATAACTTGAAATACCTGAAACTAGCTTAGAAGCTATAAGCAGACATTTGAGTGTTAGAAGTCACATCATAAAACCCCTGAGGCAAGGAGAGGGAGCTCCCAGACTAAGAGAGGCACATTCTAGCCTACATGCACAAGGTGTGGAAAAAGTCAGATTCCAAGATATGATGCATGTCCTGCCTAAGGTGCATGATGTAAAATATACATGCAATATGGATATTTTGCAGCAGTTTGCTGCACTAAACCAGTCAGGGAGTTGATTCATATTACAAACAACCATGAGGCATTGTTTCTGAGATCTATCACTTTTGATGACACAGAGCCTTCCTTGAAAGTGAAACTGAATATTCATGGAAGACTAATGACTTTAAAATAGTCAAAGAAAATCCTACAGCAAGAATATCCATTCCTTACGTTTCTGAGTTATAGATCAATACTGATAGTGGCTACTGGATATAGTCAAGCATAACTCCTGATGGGAAGACAACTCAGAACTACTGTTCTGACTTTGGAAAAGAAGGACCTATTTCCAGAGTGGCCAGACATGAAGAGAGTAACCAAATTGGACAAAAAGCTTGAAACGGGAATCAGCAACTTTTGGCATGCGGCCTGCCAGAGTAAGGCCCCTGGCGAGCCGGGCCAGTTTGTTTACCTGCCTCATCCGCAGGTTCGGTTGATTGCAGCTCCCACTGGCCGCAGTTCGCCGCTCCAGGCCAATCGGGGCTGTGGGAAGTGGCGGCCACCACATCCCTCAGCCTGCACTGATTTCCACAGCCCCCATTGGCCTGGAGAGGTGAACCACAGCCAGTGGGAGCTACGATCTGCCAAACCTGTGGACACGGCAAACAAACCGGTTAAGCCCGCCAGTTGTCGATCTCTGGCCTAAAAGATCCTACAAACAGTTTTACAACAGACATCACTCAGAGAACTGCCAGGCCTAGAATATGGCGATTGTGTTCATCTCAAATTGGCCGGAAAAAAGGATGGAAAACTCCAGCTGTTGTAAAGAAAAATAATTCAGTGCCCAAATAATATGTGATTGACACTGACAGTAGAGTGGTCCACAGAAACCATCACCATCTATAATTTATTTCCTCAGAAAGAAAAACCAGAGCAAACTCTGCAGATTACAGATGCAGAAAGAAAGAAGACTCAAGGATTCCAAACTGATCCCAGCCAGTCATTGCAAATAATGGACAGGTGGATGACCAAGTTGTTACACACTCAGATAATGTAATTAGAAAACGAGTACAATTCAGAGACACTTAACAAACTGATACATACTGAACTTCAAAAAAAGTGTGTTAGTATAAATATTGTAAATGGTAGGACTGTAGAACTTAAAGGGGGAGATGTAAAGGAATGCTAAACTGTATTATATTGCAGGTTTCAGAGTAGCAGCCGTGTTAGTCTGTATTCGCAAAAAGAAAAGGAGTACTTGTGGCACCTTAGAGACTAACAAATTTATTAGAGCATAAGCTTTCGTGAGCTACAGCTCCGATGAAGCTCACGAAAGCTTATGCTCTAATAAATTTGTTAGTCTCTAAGGTGCCACAAGTACTCCTTTTCTTTTTGTATTATATTGTTCAGCCACTAGGTGGCACTATGTATAAAAGACCGTATTTAAGCTAAACTTGGCCATACCTGGGAGAGCATTAAAGGATCTTGTGATAAACACATCTGGTGTGTATAAGTAACTTCTGTAGCTAGTCCATATCTGGTACAGGAACATGACATGGAGCATAAAGACAATGAGAGGTATCAGCTGCATAACCATGTGATTGACCCAGAAGTAATTCCAAAGCTACCAACACAAACTGCCTGAGGAGTCTGCCAACAAATCAGATGGTGCTGCTAGAAAGAAGTCTTTCCCAGTTTAGCAGCTGCGTCCTGTGATTTCCATCCAAAGGAACAGAGTAGAAATATTCAATTGGGTAAGAAAATTGTTTCTTCCCCAATGTGCTTTATTTAATTTAAGAAAAGGCATAAAGAGAGTCTGAAAATATTAAAGTTCAAAGAAGAAGTGTGCCAGGCTGAGAGTGTCTGTTGTAGTCTCTTTATAAGGTTACAGAATAAACATAGGCTCCTCTGAGGTGACACAGGCATTTTAATGAAATACATGGAATCTGAGAGCTAAACAGCATCCAATTACTGTTGGGAATGGATTCTATAAAAAGACACTTCAGAACTGTTATTTCTTTTTGCAAACTGTCTCTTTCCACCTTGATTTTAAGGGTAAAGGTGGTCATAAGTCCCCTTGCAAATCTTATAAGCCAGGGTGTTTTTATACTGTGACATATGCCATTGTATCATTCCCAGTTCATGACATAATGTGACATGACTTGTAACACTCAACATGACAAGTTGTAGCTCAGTGGCCCAGACTGAAGACAGGGGAGGGAGAGGAAATATGCTTTTCTCGAAAATATATGTTAAAAAGGAAATACTTTTTTTTTTAATTTACTAGGATCTGGATGATTGGTCCATAGAAATGTGATTTCAAATTAATGTGTATGGTAGACATTGTGTACCACAAGCAGGTTTAAGTCCTTCAGTCACCCCATGGAGTAATGTACTTCTGAAAGTCGAAAAGAGCATCAAAGTCTGGCCATTAGCAGTAATTTTTCTGCAGAGTTTCACTATCTGAATCTGAATCCTACCTGCATCATCAGATATCACTTACAACATGAACAAGTTTTCTCCATCCTTGTCTATTCTAGGCTGCTTCTTGCATGTCTTCTATGTTAAATCCCATACATTTTTCCTCTCTAAATGCTGTTTGATGGAGGGAACTTGTGGTTGAACTGTTCTCCAGCTGCTCTACGACAGACCTGCCATGACAGGTGCCCTGGCTTTATTCTTAATACATCCCGTCCCATGCCCTTTCTAATTTTGTGTCCTCGGAGTTTTATAATAAAGATTCAACATTAATTTCCAAGAAAAATATAATGAGTAAAATCAGCATGTCATATAAATTGGCATAGGGAGTCAATGTAGCTACACCGATTTAGAGCAGCTGACTAACTTGCCTACTAATTAGAAATTGCAGTTTGTTTTTGGTGAAAGGAAAAATAAACTAGGATCAAAGTGTATTTTGTCTATTGGATAGCATAGCACCTAATTTAAGACCAAGCCCTTGAAAGTTTTATTCACATGAGGATGATTTGTGTGAGTAAAGATTTTCAACATCTTGCTCTTGATGTGACCTCAGCTATTAATTTTTAGTTCTAGAAAACTGACTATATTGGCCCTTATCTGAAAATGAGCTAAGAAAACAAGTCTATCATACTGCAACAGTTAGGATTGACATGCAATTCCTGTATTAGATCTGTATATGGTGGATAAAATTGAGGAAAACTGGCAAAAGAGTTTTTTTGCAAATCCTCTGCATGTTTGCTTTCACCATTTTGCTTCACTTGTTTAGGCATCTAAAATTGGTGTAAATAAAATAAATGCATTTACATTAAAGTTTTAAACACGTAATATAATAAAATGTAAATTATGTGAGGTGAGTTGCATGCAGAAGACAAAGTGAATTGTCTTGGCTTGGCACATGATGCTTTTCCCACTTTGGGTTGCTATACAAAGACCACACATAGCAGCACTTACACTTTGGAAAGTGCAAGATCTGCTTACTCTTGCTGCCTTTTCCCACCCCACCAGAAGCAGGACTGTTTCAGGACTGGAGATACCAGACCAGATTCACTACGGTGAAAAGAACAGTCATATGAAAAAAGCATAGACAAAACCATTAGTCTATCACTTACCCAGTTTTTATTCCAGAAGAAAAAGTTTATTTAATGAATGGAAATATTAGTATGGATTTAGGAATGCTTTGGATATATCTGGAATCACGTGTAAGTAAGAAAGAAGTTAGGGTCTTATGCCCATTTTGTTATAAAAATGTGTACAATATAGATTCATGTGGTTAATAAATGATGAATATTAGGTCCTATTCTAATGATTAAAATAAGAAACTGTATCTTGGTATTTTGTGTGTAGTCATAAACAACCCCCCCCAAAAAAGTATCTTTGGTTCTTTGAAGAAACAGTACAAGCTTTGTTGGAAACATGAGAAATGTCTGAGTCAGTACCTGAAGAAAGATCAAAAGGAAAGAGAAGGGTGAGGGTTGCAAGTTCAAAAGTTTACCTGTTCCTTGATAAAATAATCTGATTTAATGGAGCAGAAACTTAACATGAAGGAAAAGTGAAAGCCTTTGATCCACCAATTGGCTAAGGAGCCAGACATGAAATACAGGGGTGATAATGTAGACTTGTTGGAAGAGGATTAAAATAGAAATGGTAATCAAATTCAGCTGGAGAGTTAGAGTAAAAAGAAATGAATAAAAACTGGTAAGGTGACAGTGCAAAATGTAGCTGCCTTGGTTGTCTAGATATACTGAAAGAAGGACAGGAGACACTTGATATGGTTTTAATCAGGCCACAACTTTATTATTATATCTCTGGGACTACACAGCAAATAAGTGTACAGTGCGGGTAACCCCATGTTCATTCAATAACTACCTAGGGGGCTTTGGCCAGCCTCCCCTCCCTTTTTTCCAGCAAGATCCCCTAGCCAACCCCTGGAACCTTACCACCCCACCCCCAAATAAGGTTAACATGGGCTGTAAGGAAGGGGGTTTGGCTCCCTGCTATATCAGTCATAGGCGCCCCAAACTGCCCCCCTTCCCATTTCACTCCTTTAACCAACACCTTCTTTTTAAGACCTTGACCAAGCCATTTATCTGGTCACTGTATCCCTTCCCCATGGAGTACTTGTACTGGACATCCGCCCCACATTCACATAATGAGTTGTGACATACAGCCTAACTCCCTTCATTCCTCACCCTAAAAAAGCCCTCCCTGAACCCAGTGGGGAAGGTGAAAAAAACCCAATTCCATCTGGGCCAATCCGGTGATAAGGGAAAAATTCCTTCAGAGCCCCCTAAAAAAGAACAGCTACTGTGAGGCCCACAGCTGGTCCTGGCTAAATCTAGAATTTTATCACCGCAAGGGGAGGGAAAGTGGTTGTTGTTTCGCTTGCTCCTCGGGAAAAGTGGATGCTCCCAATTTTGAAAATCTGGACCTAAATAATTACATTAAATCAACAATGGAAGTGCATGGCAGAACAAATAGAACCCTAGTTTCCAGTTCTGTATCTTAGCCACAAGATCAGCCATCCATTCTCCCTGTGTGAAAGATGCCAGTGCATTATTCCCCCTGATGGATGTATGTGGCATTGCTACAACTGTGCCTCAGTTTCCCTGAACATCTTCTTTGTTCTATTTTGGTCACTGACATGACCCGGCCCTCCAGCAAAAGTGAAATGAAAGAGATGAACAAGTTGCAGGGCACTAAAAGTTCTTCACTTAAAGACCAACAGAAAATAGCAAAACAACTGAGTCTTTACCCAGATGGACTCAGCTAGTAGCCCACTTTGCACTCTAGCTCCAGTTTCAAACTGTCCAAACACTGACCTGAGTTCTACTTTAACCCTTTTGTCACCCCATCACACTCACAAAAAAAGAGAGCCAAACTAGGCAGGAATCAAACTTACAATCATCTAATCCACAGTAAAATCTGTTACCCATTGCAGCTATGGTTCACTTCAACTGAACTCTAAGGACGGTAGCTCAGATCTGAAGTAATTCCCAATCTTTTATAGCTGACAGATGGTGAGAAAATACAATGATTGTCCTATCTATAGATAAATGGAGCAACCAATACCTGTTTTGCAATGTGCAGGTATATATGTGTACTAATGTGTTCTATTTAGATCATTGATTAAGAAGACATCAAAAGGTCAGGCTCAACTGGTTTATTCATTTCAGACTAGTCAGCATAAATTGAAAGGCAATGCATAGTGATTTGGATGCCAGAAATATCCTCTTGCAGAGGTCCGAATTGTTACAATTTTCATGAGTTTTTATACATTACTTGTTTACCTTATACATTACTTGTTATAATTTGTGGTTAGCTGCATAATTTAGCATTGTCCAACTATTATCAAATGCCAACTTGTTATGGAATATGTGCCATTATACTCTAAAATTCTAGTCACAAAGAATCATAACTACTTTGACCTATTTAACAAGAGCTTAGCATGGTTTCAAAACAAGAGTCTCAAACAATCATTTTATTTTGCCCTCTCCGGCAGGATATATTATTCAATCAGACATTAATATGACCTTTGTGGTCAACATTTTCTGTGCATCTGTGAGAAGTTATGTTTCCTTGTATAGACCCAAGAAGTTCAGAACTTCATCGTAAGCACAAGGATAACCTTGCATAGCTATAAAAATAGGTTGTGACCTTTAGAAATATGTTTTCACTCTATAAGCAAATAAAATCTACCTACTAGTAATTCTTTATTGTCTCTTAGCATTACTTTGCAAAACTTCATGGGAGTCTTCCCTATATGCGAACTGTCTTTTGGCAGTAAGGGATGCTGGGAACTCAAGGCCTGTATCGCAATGGTATAGTGCCTGTTTCTAACCACAAGAATTGTTCAAAACTTGCTAAATTATAAATAGATCTTGCTAAAAGGTGACAAACTTCACTAAATAGTCCACTACAATGACTCAAATATTTAAGCAACAAAAGCTTCCTGACAGCATTTCCAAATTAGGACTCACCATTGTACAGTTTTGCATACATAACACCATCCTAACAAGAAAATTATTATTTTATCTATCCTAATCATATATTTTATATCAGCTAATAACTATTAAATAAAATTTGCAGCAAGGCTACTAGTGATTAAAAAACCCAGTATTGCATATGTACCAAAACACACTTTAGCTAGACTCCATTTACTGTGTTCATTAGTTATTCAGTAAGAGATCCTTTAGTGGTGTCAACTTGTCAAGAAATGTATCATAATCTCAATGAAGTCATCAAGCTGTCTTTACAGCTAAGGTTAGTTGAACAAAAAATTATTTTCATTCATTATCTTCTATTTTCCCAACTGACAGCTATTCATTATTTTATAATCTTTCCAGACAGGAATTTATTTCAATAGATTTGTGGATTTTAAGTGGATGGTGTGTGTATCTTATTCTGGGAAAATATATATGGCTTCTTAGTTTTTCCTTAGTTTAAGGCAGAATGAAAACATTAATATTTTATCATTCCCGTTTCTCTGTCTATACCTTTGATGTCCTCTGCCTTTTTTGAAGGATTTAAACCAGTTTTTTTCAACAGTGACTTTGAGTTATTGTGAATTTTATTTTCAAGTTCCCGGCTTACAGCATAAATTACAGAAGATTATAATGATGTTGCACTATATTGATGTTGCAATATATAAGAACATAAATTTACTTTTATGGCAGTGGCCTAAAATATGAAGCTCCTTTCCCACATCCCTTCCTTTTTCTCTCCTCCCTCCACCTCCTCGCTCTCACATATCCCAAATCAAAGAAAGACTTACTTTTCTCTTTTATAGGAAGTGTCACAGGGTGCTACTCACTATTGGGTTGCCCCTGCACGACTGTGTCTGGGGAATAGCTGTACTTGGTCTGATGCCCCCTTCTATCTCTCACTTGTGCTTCAGCCCCTCTCAGACTCCAGGAGTTGCAGTGCATCCTCTGTGTGTGTCATTATGCTACCTCTTAGTTGTTCGGCCCTTTTGCCAGGTTACTGTATAGTTTTCCCCTTCAGGGATATCAAAGTCTCACTGGACTGCCTATCCGGCTGTTGTTCCTGGCAGTCCTCCAGTTCCAAACTATGCTACTTCCCCAATGGCTGGTAGGGGAACCTAGGCCCACCCACTACTCTGCGTTCCAGCCCAAAGAATCTACAATCAGCCACCAAGACCTTGCAACTATTTCCTTGGGCTGCTTCCTACTCCATGTCTATCAAGCTTACTTCTCAACCTCCTCTCTGGGTACACCCTTCTCTCAGGGCCAGGATCCTAGGGCTTCTCCTCTCCCCCGGTTTCTCCCCTCTTGGCTCTCAAATCCCAGAGAGTGACTGTAGACCTCCACCCTGCACCCTCTTTTTAATGCAAACATCCTGACTTTATACCAGCCCCCTCTGCTCATGTCCATCAGGGCTCCATGCTCAGTCATTGCTTTCCTATCAAGCCTAACTCTCCCTCAGGTTACTCAGCCTATTAGGTTACTTCACCCTTTCTGAGCCACATTAACCCTTTCCAGGCTTGGGGGGAGGGTGAACACTCCATTACAGGAAATCATACCCGTGTTACAAGTAAAGTGTTGTGAAGCAAATTGATACCATGAAGTAGCATTAAAAAGAAAATTAAAGTAAGAAAATACTGAGCATCATACCTGTAACATTATTACCTTAAGATGGTGGGGGCACACAAATCTCCCTCAGCTGGGGGCAGCATTGGCAATTTGCCAGGATTCAAGGGTTGTACTTCATATGCAGTAAATGGAGTAATCTTCCAATAAGGTCAAGAGGAAGCACTGAATACTGAAGCATGTCTGTCAGCATGGGCAAGTCATTTAATTCTCATGTGCTTTTCTTTTTGGCTTTCTTGTGTAATGTTTTTATATCATATTTTTAATTCACCTTTACCTCTCCTGGGGTGGAATTCTATAATTCTCCCATTCTTAGACCAGCTTCTGGCTACAGTATCTGTTAGATCAATCGTGCTTACTCCCTGCAGGTCTGATTGGCTTTGATACATGATCTTCTCCTCAGGAGTCTGTGACCTGTGATGAGTAGAGTGAGCAGACAGCCTTCTTAGAAGCAAAGTATTGTTTTTCACTGTAGTAACTAAACATTTAGAGAGAGAGATTTTAACACAACAAACTGTCTATACACATGTCTATCTTATCTATAGGCTTACCATCCCCTGAGGATAGCTTAGGCTGGCCTAACTTCTTGAGACCCCCACACAGGTACCTGTGTCAGTCTGAACAGCTTACCAACAACTGCATTCTCTCTGGAAAGAGTCTCTTTTATCCTGGCAGAGTCCCATTGAGTTTGTCAGGCCCTAGGATCTTGGCCCTGCATGTCCAAACCAATTTGACAGGCTCTGCAGGACCCTGAGCCAGAATTGCCAGAGCCAATCACTGTCCCATAGTTCTGTAACAACTCTCAAGCGTTTGTCATGTGGTGGTTTATCCTGAACCATTTTTTCTGTACCTGTTTGATTTCCCCAGCATCCCAGTTGATTTAACATAGTATTGTCATAGTGAATATTCCATTAACCAGGTCAATATACAATATTCATAAAGTCTTAAAGAGCACCACCACTTCTGTCACAGCTGTAATTATCCAAAACCCAAACATTACCAAGCCACAAAATTCGGAATTAAAGTTATCTTCAAAAGAAATCAAAACCTGTTAAGGTAAGAAATGCACACTGAAACTACCTTAATTCTATTCTGAAGTGACGTCCAATACAGTTAAAGCATTTTAGAGTATTTGTAGTCCCAGATTAAGTGAAATTTTTAAGTGATTTTTTAAGACACATTTGATTATTTTCCAATTTTTTTCTCTCTTCATGGCATCACTACAAGGAAGAGTTAAGGTCATTGGAGTGCTTCAACTTTTAATTTCTTACCTTAACATGTATGAAATTATTTCCTTAATCCTTAAACCTGAATTTCCTGTGTTTATATTGTTTGATTTGTGGGTGATTACAGTATATCTGAATTTTTTTTTTGTACTAGAGACAGAAGAATAGAAATCCCCATGGAAGATGTTATTTTCTAAATCATCCCAAGATGGGGCAAAAACATCATAAATAAGAATATTTTCATGGGAAGAATTTAAAGAACAATTCTATTTTGGGAGAACTGAAACAGAATTTTCAAGCTACCTACCTGAATGGCTCTTGTCATAGAGATTGGATATGGATTCAGAGCTGAATCCAAACTTCCTTAATGATCAAGGGTTTGGGATTTAGTCTTCCAGTCTGACCCACAGTAAACATGGTCTCAAATTGACAGACTTTTCCAAAGTCCAGGACCATCTTGATTGAGTGTGGAAGCACATCTCTGACCACCATATATTATATGCAATTAGAAAAGGAGTACTTGTGGCACCTTAGAGACTAACAAATTTATTTGATCATAAGCTTTTGTGAGCTACAGCTCACTTCATCAGATGCATTCAGTGGAAAATACAGTGGAGAGATTTATATACACACACACAGAGAACATGAAACAATGGGTTTTATCATACACACTGTAAGGAGAGTGATCACTTAAGATGAGCTATTTACAGCAGGAATAGGGGGGAGAGGAAAACCTTTTGTGGTGATAATCAAGGTGGGCCATTTCCAGCAGTTAACAAGAAAGTCTGAGGAACAGTGGAGGGTGGGGTGGGGGAGGGGAGAAATAACATGGGGAAATAGTTTTAACTTTGTAAATCTCCCCACTGTATTTTCCACTGAATGCATCTGATGAAGTGAGCTGTAGCTCACAAAAGCTTATGCTCAAATAAATTTGTTAGTCTCTAAGGTGCCACAAGTACTCCTTTTCTTTTTGCGAATACAGACTAACACGGCTGCTACTCTGAAACCTATATACAATTAGCTGAATTGGGCACCTGATATTGTCTTTATTGTTATATTGCACATCAGACTTCTACGTACGTAAAACTGAAGCAACGTATGATTGAAATGACACACAGTTCATCAGCACTACCACATGGGAAGGTGGCAGGCTCTTTAATGCTTATTTTCTGCATATTTTTATTGCCTTGTCTTGCCAGGGTTTGGTCCTCTTGTAAACATAATCCATCCTGGCCTTATGTTGCAAAATGTTGGCACCTTTCAACTGTAATAATCCTATACTGGTGTGGCAGGCCAACAACTCCTCTTCTGATAGATTGCAGACTCAATTAAAGCTAGAATGGAGTGAAAAGATAACTTTGTTCCTCTTCCCTTTGTAGACTCCAGTAGCTTTAGAACGCCGAGGCTATGTATTGCTTACATACCTGGTAATGGAATAGGATGACATAGCAAGCAATAAGTAATTCAGAAATCCTCACACATGCTGATTTCCACCCCTTTGATTAAGGATCCTGTGGGAACAAGAGGTGACATTAAGTACTCAGATATTATGGAGATGGTGGCTTTATAAGTACCTAGATAGATTAGACAAATGACATCAGCAAAGGAACTTCTCATATGATTCCAGAGCAATTAGATATCAAATTATAGTAAATAAATACATACAAATAATTTCAGGGACCTGAGAAGAGAAGTTAAAATCGGAATAATACAAGCCATCTTTTCAAGATCTAGTGCTAAGTGCAAGTGGCAAACTTAGAGAACAAATTTCCAAAGTACTGGATGAAAACTTCTTTGGACTACATTAGCTGTGTTTTAGAAATGGAGGATATTGACCTCATTCTTGCAAAACTGACAGATCTTGTTAACTGGTTTTCAAATTAAGGAGAAAAGTGAAGCAAAAACAGAATTTGTTCTGAACTAAAGGATAATGATGAACAAGAGGAAAAAATAATATTTTAATGTTTAAACACAACTTCACTGAGGAAGGAAAACAAACACAAAGAGCAAGAAGATACATTACAAGATTAAAATTATGGTCTTGCTAGAATAATGGCAGTTTAGTTAGTAGATTCTCATTACTGTATCATCAACATATATGGATATAATAATCA
Organism: Dermochelys coriacea; assembly: GCF_009764565.3. NCBI lineage: Eukaryota > Metazoa > Chordata > Testudines > Dermochelyidae > Dermochelys > Dermochelys coriacea. The sequence continues at coordinate 32,064,181 of NC_050069.1, read as the reverse complement.
CTTTAGAAACGTTAGAAAAGGAAGTAATAGTAAAGAGGTGACACTTTTTATCAAAAGTATTCATAACGCCAGAGTTATAATTTGGGAATGGAATGTGATTGAATATTTTTTGGGGTATAAAATACAAACATCAAGGACAAAATGATTGTTGGAAGCTATTGCAGTGTATCAGGACCAACTCTTTAAGTTGAAGACATTGGACTAGACAGATTATAATCCTCCAGATATCTGTTGAGTAACAAAGACAGCCAAAGTGTCATAAAAAATGTCACTTAGGTAAAGAAAAAAAAATAATGGAGGCTCTAGAAAATGCAATGAAAGAACAAAAAGTTTAACCCTAAGCAACAAAGAAATGGTAATAAAATAGATTGTTTCCTTATTATTTTAAATCTTTCTTCGTTTTATGCTTTGCAATATCTATACAACACTCCAGTCTCATACTACCTCTGTTTTAATTGACTTGTCTTCAGACATTAGGTTAGAAACATTGAGCTGCTTTGCAATTCTGTAGCACTATACCTAAATTGCTCAAAAAGGCAACCTATATTTCGAAGAGAGGTATGTCCCTATCAGTAGTTCTGGTGTACCCATCACTATAATGACTTGGCATTAATTACAAGGATTAATAGCAACATCTTTGCTTTTCCAATGGGACCATCCTTTCTGCCCATCTTAATAAGTCCTGTTTTCGAAGATCATTAACAAATGATCCCTATTTACAGCTATTTTTTAAAATTGGCATTTTCCCCTTAATTTTCACTTTTTGAATTTATGAAAGAGCCCTCTATGATGACAGTTTGTGTTTGTTTCAGTAGTCTAAAAACGTCACTGAAAGATGAATGGTCTAAACTTTAACTATTACAGACCTGGTGGGCCACTGTAATGGGGGAACTCTGATGTCAATAAGCATATTTGGATCTGTGGTTGGTTGGTTTGTTTTTTGCTGCAGTAAAATTCTTTCCAAGTGCCAGCGTGGAGGAGAATTTGTTCAAGGTTATTTACATTTTATAAAGTCTGGCCAGGCTTAAGAATTGCTTATTCAATACCTGTGCTTAGAGAGTGACATTGACTAAACTAGATATAAGAATGTCCTTGCTATGTAGCAGCCTTTCATGCCTTCATGTTATTCCTGTATGTTTTTTAACTAATTAATTATCTCCATTTAGGTACAAAAAAATGAAAAGAAAATGGGACTGTGAATCAGCTCAGAGCCCACACTTGCAGCACTAACTTTATTAAGATCCCTCTCATACCTTTTTGGTCATCCTTACTTGTGACACACATTAATATCTCATTAGCCTTGAGAGCTAAACATTGCGACAGATAAGTTATCCTCAGTTTACAAGGACAACTAGTAAAAATATGTAGCAATGATCATTTGCATTGGGGAAAACTGCATCTTACAAAACTAATTTATATTCCAGCTGAGTAGTATCCTTCGTTAAGGATATCCTATTACTATAAAGCTAAGTAAACTGCTCAAGATCCAGTATGATCACTTATTCAAAATTCTGTTTTATTGAAGCAAGGAGTATTGAATTCCTTTGCTCAGCCTATTTAAATTGCTATATTAGGGAGATGATAACGTATTCAAAAATACTCATCAAACTCTGCTTCTCACTCTAGTGAGAACGCATCAGCTACTTACGTGTAAGAACATCCCTTCTTTTTGTTGCAATAAATTCAAACTAGGCACTTTTAAATCAATGGAAGTAGGAGCCCAAATAGCTTTGTGGTCTGGGCCTTGCTTTCTGACTTGATAGAGGGTAACTGATTTGAAAAATATGGGTGCCTTTACTTGAACTAAGTCAGGTGGTCTCATTATATCACTGATGCTGTATTTCACTATTTAGTGCACAATCCTGCTGTCATTGAAATCAGTGGCATAGATTCCATTGATTTTAGTGGGAGCAGGACTATACCTTTAGTGCTCAATTATGGCTCCTAGCAGCCTGAGACATTTTTAGGAGGGGAGCAAGTGCGCCACCCAAGTGGCAGTGTTGCTCAGGCTCCTAAAAAATAGTATGGGTAAATAATCAGGTACAAAAGTAGAGAACATAGTTGCATATGGAATTTTGAATAGTGTACATGGAGGATTGCTTTGTGTACTGGGGTGAGTGTGCTTAACATTTGTGTGAGAATGACGTGGTTATGTGCACAATAGGAATTTTCTAGACATGGACAGAATTGAGCTCTGAAATGTTAGGACAGTCCAAAGCATACCAAATTTGTTAAGTGTTGGCCCAGGCTATTCCTTGGTGTCAGGTCTATATTTCTCCAAAGGTCCTCCCTGTTTCTAAACAAAGAATTAAATTATTTATATTAAGTGGGAAGCAAGATGTTTTATCAAATCACATAGTTCCTGATTCAGTGAACTACTTCAGTACATACTGTGACAAAGCTCCATGGGTCCCGCATTTCCTGGTGGATTTCACTAGCCTCAGAGGCTCACTGTGACCCTCCACGTAACCCTTCTTTCTCTAGAGACAAGGGTCACAGTCTACTGAGCCATTTTCATCATAAGTCAGCGAGGGAGATGAGGAGAAGTTATCCTTCCTTGCACAGTCTCTGTTGTCTCCCAGTCTCAGTGATTAATCAGTGGGCAAAGGTCGGGGAGGGGAGCCCGGGCCCACCCTCTACTCTGGGCTCCAGCCCAGGGTCCCTAATAGTATCAGCTATGGTAGCTGACCTTTTAGAAACATGACATTTACAATTCCCTGGGCTACTTCCCCCACAGCAGCCCTCACTTCCTCAAGCTCCACTTCACCCTTACCTCAGGGCCTCTTTCCTTGTACCTGATATGGTGTGTACTACTCAGCCTCTCCAACAGCGCAACTTCTTCCCACAGCTCCTGACATGCACACCCCCACCCAACTGACTGGGAGGCTTTTAACTAGTTTCAGCCAGCCCCTGATTGGCTTCAGGTGTCCCAATCAACCTAGCCTTCTCCCTGCCTTATGGAAAGTTCTTAATTGGCCCCAGGTGTCTTAATTGACCTGGAGCAGCTGCCATTTCACTTAACCTGGTACCAGGGATTTGTTTAGCCTGGAGCTAATATATCTATCTCCCATTACTTTTCTATAGCCATCTGGCCTTGCCCCATGACATATCCCACCCCCGTCTGCTTAACACCATAGTGTTGAGCAACTTGGGACACCAGCAGTATGCTCGTGACAGACCATCAATGTTGCCATGGTGGCATCCAGCCCTGTGCCGTATGCGGAACTGGAATGGTTGGAGGGATAAGAACCACTTGGTGACCCTTGCATTCTTTTCCTTATTCCGCTGCATCCACTGGAGGGGTGCATGGTCCGTCACAAGAGTAAATCGCCGGCCTAAGAGGTAATAACGCAGTGTCTCCATAGCCCATTTGACAGCAAGGCATTCTCTCTCGACTACTGCGTATTTCTGTTCTCTTGGGAGAAGCTTTCTGCTTAGGTAAAGGATTGGGTGTTCCTCTTCTCCCACCATTTGCAACAGAACTGCTCCCAACCCCACCTCGGAAGTCTGTTTGTAAAATAAATTCCCTGTTAAAGTCTGGGGCTATGAGTACAGGGTCATTACAGAGGGCTGTCCGAAGGTCTGTAAATGCCCCTTCTGCTGCGTCAGTCCACTTTACCATGTCTGGACCTCGGGCCTTCACCAGGTCTGTTAGGGGACTTGCCCTAGTGGCGAAGTGGGGAATAAACCGTCGGTAGTAGTCTACCACGCCTAGGAACGCACGGACCTGCTTCTTTCGGGTTGGCCGGGGCCAGTTTTGAATTGCCTCTAGCTTATTCGTTTGGGGCTTCACTATACCCCTTCCCACAATATATCCCAGGTACCTAGCCTCCGCTAGCCCTATGGCGTATTTAGCGGGATTAGCAGTGAGGTCAGTCCGCCTTAAGGTGCGCAGTACTGCCTCAACTTTCTCCAAGTGGGTTCCCCAGTCTGGCGTATGGATGATGACATCATCTAGGTATGCAGCTGCATAATTAGTGTGGGGGCGCAGCAGCTTATCCATGAGGTACTGGAAAGTGGCTGGGGCCCCATGTAGCCCAAAAGGGAGGACGGTGTACTGGAATAGCCCATCTGGGGTGGAGAATGCTGTCTTTTCTTTAGCTTCTTTGGTCAGAGGAATCTACCAGTACCCTTTTGTCAGATCCAGTGTAGTCAAGAATTAGGCACTACCCAGTCGGTCAACCAGTTCATTGATGCGTGGTATGGGGTATGCATCAAACTGGGATATTTCATTCAGTCGGCAAAAGTCATTACAGAATCTCATGGTACCATCAGGTTTAGGCACTAGAACAATTGGACTGGACCAATGATTGTAAGATTCTTCAATAACTCCTAATTCTAACATTTTCTTTACTTCGGCCTTGATTTCCTCTCTTTTGGCTGCTGGGATTCGGTAAGGTCTCAATGTTACCTTGGGTCTGGGGATCATGTGGATATGGTGATAGGTCTCAGTCGTCCACCCTGGTTTTGTAGAGAACACATCTCTGTTGCGATTAATCATGTCGGCTGCCTTGATCTTTTGGATTGGTGTCAAGTCGGATGATATCCTCACTTGCTCATGTAAATTATCCTCCTGGGGAAGGGTCTCCTGCATGACTAAGCATGCCTCTCGATTGTGCCAAGGTTTTAGAAGATTGATGTGGTAAATTTGCTCTGATTTCCGGCGGCCTGGCTGCCGCAACTTATAGTTCACCTCTCCCACGGCTTCGATTATTTCTTAGGGTCCCTGCCACTGGGCCAACAGTTTACTTTCTGCTGTGTCGGGTGTGTACCATCACTCGATCCCTTGGTTGGAATCATCGAAGCTTTGCTTGGTCATTATAATGGGTTCGTTGGGTCTCCTGTGCTCTCTCCAAGTGTTCCCGTATAATGGGCATAACTCGGGCTATCCGATCTCTCATCTGCAGTACATGCTCAACTATGTTCCTTCTGGGATTTGGCTCCTCTTCCCAGGCTTCTCTGGCTATATCCAATATGCCCCAAGGGTGGCGCCCATATAGTAGGTCAAATGGAGAGAAACCAGTGGAGGCTTGCAGAACCTCCCAGATGGCGAACAGGAGATAAGGCAATAGGGTATCCCAGTCTTTCCCATCCGGGCTCACCACTTTCCTGATCATGGCCCTGAGGGTCCTATTGACCCTTTCCACAAGGCCATCTGTTTGCAGGTGGTATACAGAGGTCTGCAGGGCTTGTACATGGAGCAATGAACAGAGATCTTTCATCAACTTGGACATGAAAGGTGTCCCTTGATCAGTCAATATCTCCTTGGGTAGCCCAACCTGGGCAAAGATCTGTACTAGCTCCTTAGCTATTGTCTTGGAAGCTGTGTTGCGCAGGGGAACAGCTTCCGGGTACCGGGTTGCATAGTCCAGTACAACAAGCACATGTTGGTGGCCCCGAGCTGTCTTCTCTAGGGGCCAGATCCATGGCTATCCATTCAAAAGGAACCTCTATTATTGGAAGAGGTATCAAAGGAGCCCGCAAGTGCGAGAGAGGGCTATGTAACTGACACTCCGGACTAGAGGTGCAGTATCGCCGGACATCTTCATGTACTCCTGGCCAGAAGAACCTCTGCAGGATCCGTGCCTGGGTTTTCTCTACCCCAGGTGTCCTCCAAACAGGTGACTGGGGGCAAGACTCAATATGGCTTTTTGATGTTTTCGTGGCACCAGAAGTTGTATCTCTTGCTCGTGCATTTACACCATGCAGTACAGGAGAACTTTCTTCACTATAAAGTAAGTTCCGGGACCCTAGACCTTCCCATCCACAGGTATCCCATCGATCTCGGCCACCTCTTTCCTGGTGTTATCATATCTGGGGTCCTCCGCCTGGTCCCGCCCAAAAGTCTCTCTCCTGAGACTAACCTACCCAAGCTCCCAGAGGCCGGCTTCTGCTTCTTCCAACGGCTCGCCACCGTCATGGCTGGGGGCAGCTTCTGGCTCACCTTCTGTGGTGGAAATTTTTCTGTTGGCTGCTTGCGTCCATCTGCCTACTAGGGAGGTCTTCTGGCCCTGGGTTAGGATCCGGGTTCCCAAGGCCTTCGCGGCCTTCCTCTCTTTTTTTGTCTTCCGGGTCTTTTGGGGGGCTGAGAACAGATCCTGAGAAATCTCAGCGAACATCGGGGGTTGACATTCCTCCAGTGACGAGTCGCTGTCCTCAGGGTCCCCACCTCTCTCCAGCCTCTCCGGGGGAAGTAAATTATCAAACTCTGGATAGTCCCTCCCAATGACTACAGGATATGGGAGTTTAGCAACTACGCCCACGGTCACCTCAATGGGGTTTCCCTGAATCTCTATCTCCATTGGGATGATGGGGTAATGGCTCACGGCCCCATGCACGCACGTCACTGCTATGCATTTGGCTTGTAGCAGCTGATTATTTTTTACCAGCTTTCCTGACATGAGGGTGATAGCACTCCCAGAGTCCACAAGCGCTGTAGTCTCTGCTCCATTTATACTCACTGGCCTGGTGTAATTATGCAGGGCTAATGCATCCCCCGTGAGGTGGATAAGGGAGCATGGGATCTCCCAATCCCCCAAGTTACATTGCATAGGCTCCTTGGTGCTGGGACACTGTGCTGCTATGTGTCCCCACTCCCCACATGCATAACCTCTTATAATTGCTTTTAATCACTCCCCTATCCTAGGGGTTTGGGCGTTTAGTCCCAGGGTTCCCACCACTCAGGCCAATCCCTTCCTTCTGGGGTCCCCGCTGTTCCCCCCCTCCCCCCGTTCTTCCACCTAGGACTCCTCGGGGCTTTGGCTGCCCAACCTTCCAGGGTTGGGGTCGGTTGCATGCTTCCAAAGGGACCTTCCTGGGGTAGTCGGGTGAGTTCCCTGGCTGTCATCTGTCTTTCTACCAGTGTGATCATCTCGTCTTACGTGGACGGATCGTTCTGGCCTACCCATTTGCGGACATCTGGCGGCAGTCCCCGCATGTAATGGTCTATGACCAGGGTCTCCAAAATCTCCTCCGGCCTGCACACCTCAGGCTGTAACCACTTCCATGCGAGGTGTATGAGGTCTAATAGCTGGGACCTCGGGGGTTTGTTCTCCTGGTATTTCCACTCATAGAACCTCTGGGCCCTTACCGCTGCCGTTACCCCTGATCGTGCTAGAATCTCTGCCTTCAAACGGGTTTAGTCAGTGGCATCCGTGGCATCCGTGGTAGGCAAGTCAAAGTAGGCCTTCTGGACCTCTCCACACAAAAAAGGGGCGAGAATACTGGCCCACTGCTCCTGGGGCCATGCCTCACGCTAAGCAGTCCTTTCGAATGAGAGGAGATATGCCTCTACATCATCTCCTGACGTCATCTTTGACAGACAATCCGTGGCCTTCAGGGTTTGCGTCCCGTCGGACCCCCGCCCTGGGTGGTGAGGATCTTCAGCTGGTCCACCACCTCTCTCAGGAAGGCATGATCATGGGTCGCCTGGCTCATCAAAAATTGATTGGTTTCCTGCAGTAGCCGCATAGACTCCTGTTGTGCCATTGCCTGAACCCGGATGGCCTTCTGCTGGGCTGCCGTGGCTTGTACCAGAGCACTTACCACCTCCTCCACTGTGGTACAAAGCAAACAATCAAAAACTAAAACAAAAAAAAAATCCAAAACCCCAATGCCCTTTTTTTTGTAAACGTAGGTTGGAGGGAGGTGGGAAGCTGCTACTCCTGCTGCTGGGCCCTAAGCTCTTCCTGCTGATCCAGCTGCTCCCCTGGCTGGGCCAGACACCACCCCCCGGTTCTCTGCTACCTGGTTGCTGGACCCCCCACTCTCGGGTGCTGCTGCTGCTCCAACTGCAGCCCCGAGGCGGGGGGGGGGGGCTGCTAGCCCACTCCCCAGAGAGCAGGAGTGAGGGACCCCAACCACTGCTTTGTGGACACCACCACCACCACCACCACCACCACCTGAGAGGGGTCCTTTCTGCTTGCCTGGAACACCACCTGGAGTTCCTGGAGCTGCTGCTGCTGCAGAGGCTGCTGTCTGGAGCTACTGAAGCCCGAGGAAGAGAAGAAGAGGATCATCAACCAGTGGGGAGCACCTAGAGACTCTGCAGACCACCATGGAGGGGGCCCTAAGACTGAGTAACTTTCAAACTGTGCTCTTGTTGTGGGGGTCCTGACTGTGTTTGTAGGGACACAGGGGGTGTGGTGTGGAGCTGCCCCCCGATCCATCTGTGTGCACCCCCCAACCCCCACCACTACTACCACCACCGCTGCCCCCTCCACCACCCCCACTGGTTGTATACCATCTGCCTCAGCTCCTGCCTCTGGACTCAGCTGCTTGCTTGGCTTGCCACGCCCTATTTCCACCCTTTGGGCCAGAAGCAGCAGCCAGCTTAAAAAAGACTTGTGCAAGTGCACGTGGGCACATGTGCCCCCCCTGGACTGCCTACCCCCCAGCTTTGCCCTTTACTACCTGCCCCATTTGCCACTTGAAGCTTTGCCCCCTCTTTTGCCCCAGCCCCCCTTACTAGCTTCAGTTTGTTTGCCTGCCCCGCCCATTTCCTTCTGCAGCCTTTGTCTGTTTGCCCCGCCCCAGCCTCTGAAGCTAGCCCCTTGGTTTCCCTGTTCTATCTCCAGACCGCTTAGCCCCTCACTCCATGTGCACATCCTCCCTCCCATGCGCTTGTGCAATTCCCTCCTTCTGGTGTCCCCCCTTTCCTCCTTGCTCATGATGGCGGGGGATGAGAAGGGTGGGACCCCTCCAGCAGCCTGAGCTCCCCCTCCCCCGCCTACCCCTCCGTCAGCCCCCCAAGCTTCTACCTCCGCTGCCAAACCATCTGCCACCACCCCCACTGGGGCACCAGCAGCGACGGGCACCGGAGTGACCTCCATTGCTGCCACGTCTCTCAACCCTTCAGATTTGGGGGGAGCCCCCCCAGCCGGTGGGAAGGGCCAGGGGAAGAAGAAGGGGAAAGGCCCCGCTAAAAAGACCAGGCTCTTCATGGCAGGGGCTGCCCCCATTGCCCCGGCCCCGTCTCCGGCTGGGGCGCCCCTCCCCGCTGTTCCCTCCACCAGCTCTGCGGTGTCCCTCCCCCAGCCCCCAGGCCGTACACCCAGGTGGCGGCAGCCCCCCCGCCTGCCGCTATGTCATCTCTCCAGCCCACCGCATCCGCTACCATCTATAGCGGCCGTGGCCCCTTTCCCACCATGACCAGGAAGCATGGCGTTCGTTGCCTCCTGGTGTCTGCCTCATCCCACGTGGAGACCTATATGCGGGCGTTGGCAAGGGTGGTGGGGCCCACGGCCATTGCTGCGGCCTCCAAAATGTATGGCAAGGTCGTCTTCTTCTTAACATCGGAGGCCACTGCCCAGGAGGCGGTGGAGAAGGGCCTAGCGGTGGGGGGCATCTTTGTCCCCTTAGAGCCGCTAGAGGACCTCGGCGTCCGCCTGGTCCTGACCTCTGTCCCTCCCTTTCTTCCCAATGCTGCCCTGTTACCTGTCCTCTCTACCCTGGGGAAGCCCATCTCTGTCATCAGCCCTCTCCTGTTGGGCTGCAAAGACCCCGCTCTCCGTCACGTCTTCTCGTTCCGCCGGCAAGTGCAGCTTCAACTGCCCCCGGCGGCATGTGACGGAGAGGCACTGGAGGGGTCCTTCCTAGTCCCCTACCAGGGGGCCAGTTACCGAGTGCATTATTCCACGGGGGAGGCCCGGTGCTACCTCTGCCGGGCGATAGGGCACGTGGGGAGGGACTGCCCCCTGGCCCGGGAAGGAGGGGCATCCGGGATCCCCGAGCCCCGGCAGGGCATCCGCCCCATCATCGCCAGCACCCCTGGCTGCCCGGCGCCCGAAACCATCCCTCCTCCTTCCCTGTCCATCGTTGCTCCTGCTCGGGCCCAAATGGCACCTCTCCAACTATGCCCAGATAAGCGGGAGAGCCCCGCCCCCGCTGTTTACAATCTGGTGGGGCCTGTGCAGGAGGGTGCGGCAGGGACAGCGCCGGGCATGGGAGACGGCCCTCCCCAAGGGGAATCTTCCCTCCCTTGTGCTGCCCTACTGTTACCCCCTCGAGTGCCTGAGCCATCGCCTCTGCCCCCTGACACAACCCCTGCTAGCCAGCCCCCAGATGATGCCATGGAGGGCTGGGCCCTAGTCCAGGGGAAGCGGGGCAAGTGGAAGGCTCGAGCTCCGCTTCTTCCATCTGATGCAGAGGCCCCCCGGAAGACCAGGAAGGGGGGCACCGATGCCGAGCCTTCCGCTTTACCCACGGGTGTGTTCCATCCACCGGTGCCGGCTGGGGAAGACGTGGCAGCACTGGAAGGCAGTATCTCCCCTCCACGGGAGTCCCTCCCCTCCCAGACCCCAGAGGCACCCTTTGACCTTTTGACCGGTGTTCGACAGGGTGGATCAAGGGTATCTCCTGAGCACTCTGCAAGCGTTTGGCTTTGGACCCAGGTTTGTGAGTTTTCTCCGGGTGCTGTACGCCTCCGCAGAGTGTTTGGTCAGGCTCAATTGGACCCTGACCGAACTGGTCAGCTTCGGGCGAGGAATACGGCAGGGATGCCCCCTCTCGGGCCAGCTGTACGCTCTGGCGATCAAGCCCTTCCTCTGTCTCCTCCGAAGGAGATGGACAGGGCTGGTGCTGCGGGAGCCGGAGCTGCGGCTGGTCCTGTCGGCGTACGCTGATGATGTGCTCCTCATGGTCCAGGACCCGGGCGACTTGGCGCGGGTGGAGGCTTGCCAGGCCATCTATTCGGCAGCCTCTTCTGCACGGGTCAACTGGGTCAAGAGCTCTGGCTTGGTGGTAGGGGACTGGCAGCAGGCGAGCTCCCTCCCACCCGCACTTCAGGCCATCCGGTGGAGCACGGGTCCGCTGCTCTATCTGGGTGTTTACCTTTCTGCCACGCATCCCTCTCCGCCGGAGAACTGGCAGAATTTAGAGGGTGGGGTGATAGAGCGGCTCCGGAAATGGACAGGACTACTCCAGTGCCTCTCCCTTCGAGGGAGAGCGCTAGTGCTTAATCAACTAGTCCTGTCCATGCTCTGGTACCGGCTCAACACCCTCGTCCCGGCCCCGGGTTTCCTGGCCAACCTCCGGACATCGATTCTGGAGTTCATTTGGTCAGGACTGCACTGGGTCCCTGCAGGGGCTCTGCATCTACCTCTGGAGGAGGGAGGACAGGGCCTAAAATGTCTGCTCACTCAGGTCCATGTCTTCCGTCTACAGACCCTGCAGAGGCTCCTTTATGGTGCAGGTAGTCCGGCGTGGAGTATACTGGCGCACGCCTTCCTGCGCCGCTTCCGAGGGCTCCGATACGACCGGCAGCTCGTTTATCTCCATCCGAGAGGTCTTCCGCGAGACCTCTCCGGGCTGCCGGTCTTCTATCAGGACCTCCTCCGGGCCTGGAAACTCTTTACAATGACCAGGTCCGTGGCGGCCACCGAGGGGGCAGATCTCCTCGCGGAGCCCCTGCTACACAACGCCCAGCTCCCTGTACTGGAGGCGGAGTCCCGCTCGGTGCGCCAGAGGTTGGTCCTGGCAGAAGTCACACGAGTCGGAGACCTCCTGGACTATGTCCAGGGAGACTGGCTGGATCCGCTGATGCTCACTTAGCGCATGGGGCTCTCCAGACCTTGTACTCCCCGGCGTATACTTCAGGAGGTGAAGGCCGCTTTGCCGCCCACTATTCGGGTTTATCTCGACCGGGTCCTGCACGAGGGCATGCCCTGCTCACCCCCTACCCCAGGCCTGCCGTACCTTTTAATTGGACCCCGCCCCGTGGTCCTAACCAATCCCCTCACCCCTTTACTGTAAGCCGGCTGCATAAGATGCAGCCGGTGTGCTTTCAAACCTCGCTAAGAAAACATCTATACACGCTCGTGCTCCATACCCTTCATCCGCTCACCCTCCTGTACCACCCCGATACAAAATGGGGGGACCTCCTGCCACCTTTGGAGGGTGAGGAGCCCCGATGGGCCAGCCTATATTCCACCTTAGTCCCAAGGCCCGCCGGGGATGTCAGTTGGCGGCTCATTCACGGAGCCATGAGCACGTGCGTGTAGTTGGCGTGGTTCACCTCAATCCCAGACACCTGCCCCTTTTGCGGCGTGAGGGAAACCCTTGCACATATATACCTGGAGTGTGCTAGGCTGCAGCCCCTATTCCAGCTCCTCACCAATATTTTATTATGCTTTTGGTTGCACTTTTCCCCTCACCTTCTTGCACTCCCTATCCATGGCCCCACAAAGTCACGGGATCTCCTGGTCAGCCTCCTCCTGGCCCTAGCTAAAAAAACAGAGTGAGGAGGTTGGCCAATGGAGTCTCCTGTGACTGTGGGGCCTATTTCCAATCCTTGGTCCGTTCAAGTATCCGGGCAGAGTTCCTCTGGGCGGCGTCCTCTGATTCCCTTGATGACTTTGAGGAGCAGTGGGCACTGTCTGGAGTTCTCTGCTCGGTGTTCCCATCCGATTCCCTTCGTTTGGCCCTTTGACCACACTCCTGTCCCTGTTATTTCATTAGTTGTCCCCCGGAATTTTTTGGGTATCTAGGTCCTGTGGATCCCCCTTTTAGGCTGGGGGGGATCCTTTAGCGATGGACGGGCTTCGCCCGCCCACTTCCCGGATCCCAATAAGACTACTTTTCTATAGCCATCTGGCCTTGCCCCGTCACTATATATATATATATATACACACACACACACAGAATATGACTTATGACTTTCTTTAGCTAGGGAGTTAAAGAGTATTTAGAGGAATGATTCTCTATGAACTGGGTTATATTGCTGTTTAAACAGAGAGTAGAAACTAACCATTTTTGTAGGAATTAGATTTATCTGATCAACTGAATATGTACTGCTGCCCTGAGCTATATGGTAATAGCTAATGGCTTGTTTGAATGTGTTTGGAAGCTGGACCCAGAATAGAAGGAGAGAGAAGAAACATATACAAACTGTGTCTGTCCTACCAATTACATCCATGGGACTGGGACTACATGGATGTCAGCAGGAGAGCTATCCCAGGCAGACTGATCTGCCACGGGGCAATTGATAAATAATACATTATCCCAACGCTGACTTTGTGTGGTTGGACTTATTGGACAGAAAATGCTGAACTTTGTTATTTATATGGGTTCTTTCCAACCAGAGCATACAACTGTAAATGAAATAACTCATGGTATTGGTTGAATTGTATATGGTTTTGTTTATTAATATATAAGTGTTAATGTTAAGTAAAAAGTTACTATTCAGCTGAGTATATGTCGTGATTATTTGTTTACTAGGATACTTTCATTTATTGCTGTTCTTCACTTGCTGTTCTTCACTTCCTCACCCTGCAGAGGTGAGGTGGGCAATCAGAAAAGGAATCCTGCTACCTTTAAACATAAAAGTTAAGGAGGGTCTGTAGTCCTAGATCAGGAACCGAAAAACTGGGTTATAATAATGTGCCATATAATAATGTAGAAGTCTACAATCTTACCCTATGTAGAATAATTTATACATACTGTACTTCTAATTGTACTTATAGAAATAGAGGGGAATACCTTTAGGAATGGACACAAGAAACAAGACTTTGATAGAGGTAGTATGCAAGGAAAATTCGTATTATAATTTTATTAGTGTATGCAAAAAACAAACACAAATAATAAAAGACTTCTAGCTTTACTTAGGACCAGGTTCTTCTAGCTGTATTCTCCTTGAAAAGTATCTTACTTCAAGAGTCTTTCCATATATTCATAATAGGCAAAAAATTAAGAATCCTTATTATCATTAGATCTTCTTCCCACTACCTTCACAGTATTCTAAGCAGGAACTGAGTAAGAGAAGAAGCCATTGTTGTACAAAGCACTGTATTTAAAGGGCAGAATAATGAATCTGATTATCGACAAAGATCATTTTTGATAAATCTCTGCTAACTGGATTAAAGTATCATTTTTTCAGCTACCTATATATATTCCACAGTCAGAAAAGATGTAGAGTATGTAAAGATTTAGGAAAACATACACCAATTGTTTTATGATCAAAGTTACTAGAACTATGTACTCTGATCTCTTAATTATTTCTCTTAAATACCTGTATGCTACTGTATGAAGTGAATAAAATGTTTACCCGAAGTAAAACAAAGTGGTGGAGCAGGTTTTCTAATCACAATGGAGAGCCAGAACTCACTGTCCAGGGGACTTTCTGCCACAGGTTATACTGTAAATTTAGTTATATTGTCAGAAATCAGAGTAACCGCGGGCTACATCTAATGATGAATGAATGAATTACCCTTTCACTCTTAGGATTTGTCCTGCTTTTACAGAGTTGCTCCATACTAGCAGGGAGTGTGAAGGAGCCCTGTTTCATAATTATAGGATTTCCGTCTCCAGAGTTATTGATCTACAAGTTACTAGAACACTAAATTTCCCTTTTAAAAAAGAAAGATTAATTGGAAAAAGATAAAAAAAATCTCATTACAATCTCAAACAATTTCAGAGCTGGTTTATATATTAAGAGCAAATGCTTTATTTCTGAAAAGCACAATGCTCAATATATTGGACTTTTACTGCAAATAAAATAGTTCTTTTAATTGGTTACTATTGTACTGAATGCACAAGTAAATTGACAAGAAACCCAGAAACAAAAAATCTGAATGGTTATTGTTATTATTTCTCTCAATGTGAATATGTTTTACAATTCTTTTAAACCCAATCACTAAAAGGAAAGTGATATTCAACCCTAGATGAGAGTGCCATATATTAAAGCATTTAAACTCATGCTACAGTATCTTTTAAGTTTACACTACTAATAACAGCAAACAATAAGTCTTACATATATATTTAAAGATTAAGGACCTCTATAGGACTATTCATATTCCTACAGTTAAGCATATGCTTAAATGCTTTGATGGATTGGGGCCAGTACTCAGTAATTAGCAGAATTAAGCCTGATGGAGTGACCGGTCCTGAAAAAACCTAAAAGCATGAGCTAGCTAAAATAGAGAGATTGCACCTTGCTTGCCAGCATGTGACTTTGATAGGGCTGGGAGCAGTGGAGACACCCAGGTGGGGGGAGCAGGAGATGATATCTCAATCAGGAGCAGTGAGGGCAAAGCTCCCTCTGCTTTCCCATCTTCACCCTT
This sequence comes from Dermochelys coriacea, assembly GCF_009764565.3. NCBI lineage: Eukaryota > Metazoa > Chordata > Testudines > Dermochelyidae > Dermochelys > Dermochelys coriacea. The sequence continues at coordinate 32,049,125 of NC_050069.1, read as the reverse complement.
CCCCCCACCCTCACACACTCCATGCTACATCCAGGCACCAGATCCTCTCCTGTCTACTGCTGCTACTATTGGACAGTGGGGATGGTAATGGTGCCTGGTGGTGCCTTGATTAGATGAGCTGGTAGGGGAGAGAGATGGTTACAGTTTACTGTCTAGGGCAAGTTGCCATTTTGGACTCACTGTTTCAGTCTCAACCTTAAACCAGTTGCTGGATCTCCTTCAGTACCAAGGGATAGGCTGATTGCTAGTTTTGGGGTAAGGAGCAATTTTCACTGTATAGCAAAACTGGCAAATTACCATTTTCACCTGCATCCTGAAGTCCAGTTGTGATCCCTGTAGCTCAGTGGGCTGCCTGGGTACTGCTCCGGGCCACACCAATGCACGGTGAAGATGTGTTTCTCTGTCTCATGGAGCAGGCAGTTCCCTTCATTGTCTCATCTCTGGAGTGCATGGGGAGGGGGGCAGGGGTCTGGCTTCCAATCAGGGTCCCTGAGCAGGTGTGATGGTGTAGAATGGTTATGACCTTCGTATCAAGCCATTGGTGCCAGTTGAGGTCCATACTGGAACAGTCCTTCTAGGTAGTTTGGAGCGGTTACTGCAGTTAAGTAAGAGTTGTGGCCTGGGCATTTAAACATTGGTGTATACTTCTTCTTGTTTCTATATCCACAGCAATACACAGCTTGTCATGAGTTCCCTTTTCCAAATAAAAATTTGAGCAGTTACTTCTTTATCAGGAAGTAACTGATTAAATGCCCATTCATAGCCAATCATTACCAGAGATCACTTCTGTTCTAATTAGCTCTGTGAAGAAAATATTTGATTCTGCTCTCAATTTCATTGGTGTTACTCACATTAAGATCAGTGGGAGCTGCTGATGCTCTATACCTCTGAAAACCAGGCCATTTATATTTACAAGACTGCATGTGGATTTAGGAATCTAATTTCAGACAACCAGGTGAGGATTCAAACTGAAAACTACAAGTAACGTTTCCCACATCCCTTTATCAACCGCAGGAAGCAGAAAATTCCCTTAAGGAACCATTTTGGTGAAGGGTAGAAGTGGGCATGAGATGCACAATTCAGAGGTGAGATCTAAACTTCCCCAAGGCTCATAGTTGATCAGAATGAGAGTTCCACCCCTTCTCTGAGAGAGGAGCAAGTTGCAAAGTTTGATGATGGAGTTCGATCTGAATTTCACTAAAGTTCTGTGCTGTTTGGATCTGGGGCTTTGTGTCTATCCTTAGCTAAGAGGTATCAAATATACTTGACTTTGATGTCTTTGACTTCCTCCAGCATTCCTTCATCTTCTGGAATGTTTAAGTGATTCCTGACCTCTGCTGGACTGCACTACTTCCCTCCCATCCCCCGCTCTCCACCCCTGCTTGCACTTAAAATGGCATCCCTAATGAAATAGCATTTTATTTCTATGTGTATATTTATTTCCCATTGAAAACAAGTGACTTACCACCAGACGCTCAAGACTGCAGTCTGATGTAATGCAGGAAGAAACAAACTTAGATTCATAGATTCATAGATACTAAGGTCAGAAGGGACCATTCTGATCATCTAGTCCGACCTCCTGAACAGCGCAGGCCACAGAATCTCACTCACCCACTCCTACGAAAAACCTCACCCATGTCTGAGCTATTGAAGTCCTTAAATCATGGTTCAAAGACTTCAAGGAGCAGAGAAGCCTCCCTCAAGTCAACCATGCCGCATGCTACAGAGGAAGGCGAAAAACCTCCAGGGCCTCTCCAATCTGCCCTGGAGGAAAATTCCTTCCCGACCCCAAATATGACAATCAGCTAAACCCTGAGCATATGGGCAAGATTCACCAGCAAGATACCCAGGAAAGAATTTTCTATAGTAACTCAGATCCCATCCATCTAATATCCCATCTCAGGGGATTTGGCCTATTTACCCTGAATATTTAAAGATCCATTACTTACCAAAATCCCATTATCCCATCATACCATCTCCTCCATAAACTTATCGAGTAGAATCTTAAAGCCAGATAGATCTTTTGCCCCCACTGCTTCCCTTGGAAGGCTATTCCAAAACTTCACTCCTCTGATGGTTAAAAACCTTCATCTGATTTCAAGTCTAAACTTCCTGGTGGCCAGTTTATACCCATTTGTTCTTCTGTCCACATTGGTGCTGAGCTGAAATAATTCCTCTCCCTCTCCTGTATTTATCCCTCTGATATATTTATAGAGAGCAATCATATCTCCCCTCAACCTTCTTTTAGTTAGGCTAAACAAGCCAAGCTCTTTAAGTCTCCTTTCATAAGACAAGTTTTCCATTCCTCGGATCATCCTAGTAGCCCTTCTCTGTACCTGCTCCAGTTTGAATTCATCCTTTTTAAACATGGGAGACCAGAACTGAACACAGTATTCCAGGTGAGGTCTCACCAGTGCCTTGTATAACGGTACTAAAACCTCCTTATCCCTACTGGAAATGCCTCTCCTGATGCATCCCAAAACCGCATTAGCTTTTTTCACAGCCATATCACATTGGCAGCTCATAGTCATCCTATGATCAACCAATACTCCAAGGTCCTTCTCCTCTTCCGTTACTTCTAATTGATGCGTCCCCAACTTATAGCTAAAATTCTTGTTATTAATCCCTAAATGCATAACCTTACACTTCTCACTATTAAATTTCATCCTATTACTATTACTCCAGTTTACAAGGTAATCCAGATCCTCCTGTATAATATCCCGATCCTTCTCCGAATTGGCAATACCTCCCAGCTTTGTATCATCTGCAAACTTTATTAGCACACTCCCACTTTTTGTGCCAAGGTCAGTAATAAAAAGATTAAATAAGATTGGTCCCAAAACCGATCCCTGAGGAACTCCACTGGTAACCTCCCTCCAACCTGACAGTTCGCCTTTCAGTAGGACCCGTTGCAGTCTCCCCTTTAACCAATTCCTTATCCACCTTTTGATGTTCATATTGATCCCCATCTTCTCCAATTTAACTAATAATTCCCCATGTGGCACGGTATCAAATGCCTTACTGAAATCTAGGTAAATTAGATCCACTGCATTTCCTTTATCTAAAAAATCTGTTACTTTTTCAAAAAAGGAGATTAGGTTGGTTTGGCACGATCTACCTTTTGTAAAACCATGTTGTATTTTGTCCCATTTACCATTGACTTCAATGTCCTTAACTAATTTCCCCTTCAAAATTTTTTCCAGGACCTTGCATACTACAGATGTCAAACTAACTGGCCTGTAGTTACCCGGATCACTTTTTTTTCCTTTCTTAAAAATAGGAACTATATTAGCAATTCTCCAATCATTCAGTACTGTTCCTGAGTTTACAGATTCATTAAAAATTCTTGCTAATGGGCTTGCAATTTCAGGTGCCAATTCCTTTAATATTCTTGGATGAAGATTATCTGGACCCCCCGATTTAGTCCCATTAAGCTGTTTCAGTTTCGCTTCTACCTCTGATATGGTAATATCTACCTCTATATCCTCCTTCCCATTTGTCGTGCTACCATTATCCCCAAGATCCTCTTTAGCCTTATTAAAGACTGAGGCAAAGTATTTGTTTAGATATTGGGCCATGCCTAGATTATCTTTAACCTCCACTCCATCCTCAGTGTTAAGCGGCCCCACTTCTTCCTTCTTAGTTTTCTTCTTATTTATATGGCTATAGAACCTTTAACTTCATTCCTGGCTGTGCCATCATTTGTGTATAATTTGTGAGTCAGTACAGTAGTTTACAGGTGAGTACTCAAACTGGTCTTACACAGATAAACAGGTTGTCTTAGGTCATCACATTCCTATCTGTCCCTGATTTTCCTTCTTCTCTGTTATTGGTTATGAAAGCTTGTAATCATTTAGAGGTTTTCAGGGTACAAGATGGGAAATGATATAAACACAAGTTGGAGCAGCTTGCTTTTCAGCATGAGATAAATAGAGGTCATGAGAAGAAACTGGACACTGAGGTACATTTTTAATTAAGATTAACATAAAGTTTATATATTTATTTACCCCTTCAAAAATTGAGGTAAAAGGATAAAGGAAACTAATTTTTCTGAAACTAAACATCAACTGACTTTTCATTTTTCACAATAATTTGTGATTTCTTTCTGCTGTGACTGAGCAATAAACTGTTCTGCCTAGGTCATCTGGAATGATGAAAGATGATGGTGGGGACAGAATATACTATAACTCTTACAGGGAAAGCGGGAGGTGATTTCTTGAACTTAAGAGAAGTGCAGGCATTATAATGCCTATTAATTAGCAATAAAATGTTATTCTTCAGTATTCATTTGAACTTCTATGGCATGACTATCTAGTACTCTAAAATGCTGATCTGTTCATCTTCCTCCCTTACATATGGCTGCCTCTCCACAATACAGCATGGAACATGTACAGGAAAGTAAACAAGATGTTCCGTCTGTTGATCAGTAGGTAGAATTTGGAACCTTAGCAAAGTCTGTGTTCTAATGCAAAGAGAAATCAGTGAGGTGAATATTCAGTATACCTCTTCCTTGTCTATGTAATTCCTAATGGTCCAGATCCAATCCCCACTGATTTTAATGAAAGCAGGATCAGGCTCTGTACATACAGAAGTCCTTTTCATCTAGAACATCGATGGTAAGCATAACAACAGAACTGCCTTCAGGTAATTTTAATTACAGAACCTCCTTAATGAGGATGGATTTAGGACATGATCTGGGACTCAGAATATCCAGGCTGAACTCCTGGCTCCACTAAAGTCCAGGGGTGATCGGTCTGTCTGCTATGCCTGCTTTTAGACAGAATTCTCTCTTTCTCTGTGCAGTCGTGTTCTGCTTTAATTGCATCTTTTCATTTTTTTGACATACATCTCTCCAGCTGCTTTTTAGGAGCATAGTTTAATCGGTATAGCTCTTATCTTATCACATTTGCCCAAAGTGTGTTCACACTCATCCATGTGTGCTTAGAGCTAGATTCACAAAGGGACTGAGGCACCTAAGTGTCACTTTAGATGTCTAAAGAATCAGGCACCATGGGTATTTTCAGAACCATTGCTCAGTTGTCATTGAACCCTGTAGGTGCCTAAATTCCCTCAGTGCCTAAGCTCCCTAACTCCCTAGCTCGGTAGTGTTCTAGCTAAGCATCTTTACTTTGGCCTCACCTTCTACGCTGGAAGCTTGGGATGTGGCAAAGCAGAGACTTTCATCACTGAAGAATTCCCTCATGCTGGGAGAACCCTCAATCAGTACCTAAAGCCAGGTGTAATGCTGCATTGCATTACTATCAGAGCCAAGGATCTGGCCATTAAAGTTCAAAAAATGTTTTTGTTAAGGAAAATATGGGCAACCACTTTGCATTTTTTTTCCAAACTTTGTACAATAGTTTACAGTTAGGTACTAGAGAAATGGATTTATAATTGGCAATGGGGCCAGGATGTCATTCCATTAATGATTTGGCAGATCACTTGATGAGAAAGGAAATGTTCTTGCAGACTGTAGGAAACTCATGGTTCCCCATGATGCATATTCTTTGATGGAATAACTGGTTGTGACATGCATACCTTTTGGTTCCTCTCATGTTTTTCTGGGCTGTCATTTTACTTTTTGAATGCAGACATCAGAAGTTACTGAAGATCAACCTTTTTTTTCTTCCTGGTGGCATGTACTGTTTCAAATTGTTATGTTGTTAGAAGTCCCTACGTACTGTATTACCTTGTAGAGCATTTAGGATGAGAACTATAAATCAGGATTGCTGACATCTAAAATAAGCTATTGTGGGTTGCATTAGTAAAGGTATAGCATGCAAGTCACAGGAGGTAATAATATCCCTCTACTTGGCAGTGGTTAGGCCTCACCTGGAGAACTGTGTCCACTTTTGCTCATCACTGTATAGAAAGGATGTAGAGAAACTGGACAGGATCCAGAGGCAAGAGACAAAGATGATCAAAGGGATGGAATGCATGCCATTGTGAGCAAAGGTTGAAGGAACTGGCTATGTTTAGTTTGGAAAAGAGGAGATTAAGAAGAGACATGATAGCGGTCTTCAAATACTTGAAAGGGTGCCACAAAAGATGGAGAAAAAATATTCCTTCTTGCCACAGAGGGCAGGACAAGAGGCAATGGTTCAAATTACAGCATAGCAGATTTAGGTTAAATCTTGGGACAGATTTCCTAACTGTAAGAACAGTAGGACAATGGAACAAACTGCCTAGGGAAGTCATGGAATTTCCTTCACTGCAGGTTTACAAAAAGAGGCTGGAGAATAGCCATCTGTCCTGGATGGTATAGACACAACAAAGCTTACATCTTGGCAAGGGGTTAGACTAGATGACCTTTGTGGTTCCTTCTAACCCTATGGTTCTATGATTCTAAGCAGTTTTACTTGCTGGAGATGAGCACTCATAGGACCTGATGAATAGCTCCTTTCTAAAGAAGTAGTCCTATTGACTTTAATGGACTACTTGTGTAGGAGTACTTGTGGCACCTTAGAGACTAACAAATTTATTAGAGCATAAGCTTTCGTGAGCTACAGCTCACTTCATCGGATGCATTTGGGCATCCGATGAAGTGAGCTGTAGCTCACGAAAGCTTATGCTCTAATAAATTTGTTAGTCTCTAAGGTGCCACAAGTACTCCTTTTCTTTTTGCGAATACAGACTAACACGGCTGCTACTCTGATACTTGTGTAGGATAATCTTTACTTGATGACAGTTGCTTCTGGGCACCCAGTGAAGTGTTGAAGAAATTACTAAACATCAGCTAGCCAATCTATTCATGATTTAAGAACACAGGAATTGCTATATCAGATCTTAACATGGTCTTTCAAGGACTACAGGGAAGAACAGGGACCAAGATTGATGATCTATCTAGTCTAGTGTCCTCCTTATGATAAGGGAAGTTGAAATAAATTCTATGAGGGTGTTTCTTGTAGTGTCTCACAGGAACCTGTTCTTAGCCTAATGCTATTCAATATCTTTCCGAGTGATCCAGAAGAAAATATAAGATCACTGCTAGTAAAATTTGAAGATGACACAAAAATTGGTGGAATAGTCAATGATGGGGGGGGGTGACAGGCCAGTTATACAGATTGGCCTGAGACACTTGGTAAGGGGGACACATTTGAACAAAAATGTGCTTAATACAGCCAAATGCAAGGACACACATCTTATAATAAAGACTGTAGGTCACACTTACCAGATGGGAGACAGTATTCTGGAATGCTGTAACAAAGATAGGCTTAGGTGTAATGATAAATAACCACCTGAACATGAACTTCCAGAGTGATCCTGTAGCTAAGTGGGTGAATATGATCCTTGGGTAAACAGGAGACTATCAAGTAGGAGTAGGGAGGTGTTTTTACTTCTCTATGCAACATTAGTGAAGTCATTTCTGGAATACTGTGTCTAGTTCTGATATCCACAAGTCAAAAAGTTGTTGCAAAATCAAAAAGCATTCAGAAAAGAGCTACAAGAATATGGATTCAAGGTTTGATAAACAGGCCTTACAGTGACAGACTAAAGAAGCTGAATTGATTTAATTCAGTGGTTCCCAATCTTGTTCCGCTGCTTGTGCAGGGAAAGCCCCTGGTGGGCCAGGCCGGTTTGTTTACCTGCTGCGTCTGCAGGTTCAGCCGATCACGGTTCCCAGTGGCTGCGGTTCACTGCTCCAAGTCAATGGGAGCTGCTGGAAGCGCGCGGGCCCAGTGACATACTGGCCTCTGCTTCCAGCAGCTCCCATTGGCCTAGAGCAACGAACCATGGCCACTGAGAGCTGCGATCTGTCGAACCTGCGTACACAGCAGGTAAACAAACTGGCTCAGCCCTCCAGAGGCTTTCTCTGCACAAGTGGCGGAACAAGTTTGGGAACCACTGATTTAATTTATTCAAGGGGTCACTTGATCATAGTCTTAAAGTACCTACTTGAGGGGAAAAAAATTGATAGTAGACAGTTCTTTAGTCTTGAGGAAAAAAGCATAACAAAATCAGATTGCTGGACTCTGAAGCTAAACAAATTAAGACCAGAAATATTATGTGAATTTTTAATCATAAGGATGATTAACCATTAAAACATCTTATCCAGGGGGATCAATAGAATAATGCTGGTGTAATACTCGTGTAAGGGGAATCTGACCTCAAAAAAATGAAGCACTTCTTTTTAGGAAAGCATTTCTGGACAAGGGGAATGATACCTCTGCTCCTACCCCTGCTGAGCTGCAAGTAACATGGAATGGAAAGAAAATATCAGCAATACTGTCATGGTGAAAAGATTGTTACAGAAATGACTTTGTTTTGGGACTTCTGACCATGTGGATTCTGATATGGAATGCCTTCTAGCTACTATTTTGTTTCATAGAAAAGAGTACAGAGTAGCTATAATTACTTTTTTTAAAAAAAATCTGCATCTTGGTTCTTTGTTGTAAATTCAGCTCTTAACAGCTCCATTTAAGGCATATGCACTCTTAGGGAAAAAAAACAATATTTTAATACAAATGGACCTGATGATACACCAAGGGAAATTAGTGACATATGAAAATTCAGAGACATTTATGGAGTTTCCCCACCCCTTTAAAAACTTGGAAACCAATAGACATATGCAAAAAGATATCCATATGTCACCCTCCCACTCCCCTGACCCCAGTTCTGAACAGATCTTAGCCATATAGCCACACTTCTGAAGGTACAAGTTGTCATTTAAAATACTCATTCAGCTCACATCTACCTGTTCCCATTAAAGATTTATACACACTGCCAAGTTTAGTTGCTTTCCTGTACTATTCTGTTTATTAGTGCTATAGGTGAGTTAAAAATTTTTACTTGTAACAAGAGACTACTTAATCATCTAATTATATAATGGCTAACTTTGATCAGTTCCTCAACATTTTTCTTGTGTTTTGAAAGTTTTAATTGGCAGTAAAAATCAATAAACAGAGTTGAAAAACTGCCCACCAACATGAACTACAGGTAATGAGAACCTAGAGCTCTTTCTGAACGAGAGGATATAATATATTCCTTCAGACTACACACTATATTTTGAGTCCTCTTCTGATTCAAACACCTGATCTGCTGGAATCTGAATTAAAATTCCCAAATTTGAAATGTATCACTGCCATGTTCTCAAAGTTTAGATTTCACTGTTTTCCCCTTGAAACAATGCAGTTACTTGGGACAAAATGCTCTGATGTGAAAATGATCATATATTCAAAAATGTATTGTTAAAAAGGTGAAATAGTACTACCACTTAGAAAATCTTTTGAAGGATATGTCTGATTTGGAGCTTGAATTTGAAGGACTGTCATCTGTGACATGCTTCCTGCAGCTGATGAGGGCTTGATATGGAACATTTATTGTTTTTAAAGGACATTTATGCTCTTTGGCCTTGTAATTCCTATGCCAGAGATCTCTATATTATATTGGTTGCATTAGAGACTCTAACACTGACTCAGCACTGGGGGCAGGCACATTTTCAAGAGGTATTTCCTCAGTATTATTACTTGGCTGAGTGAAGACTATAGATTAATGTCTTAGTAGTAAGATCCTAATTTAATTCTCCTCAAAGTTAATAGGGGTCTTTTCAATGACTTCCGTAGGAGATGAATTGGGCCCCATATGTGAACAGTTACTGCTCATATGAGTAGATTCACTGAAATAAGGATTACTCATGAGTAAGGGCTTTAGAATCAGGCTCCTATTTTCTTTCTATATCAGAGTATGACAAAATTGGTAACATAATTTAGTATGTTATAATTTCACAATTATCAAAATGCACTAACTTGAAAAATAAATTAGATGTGCTATGGTAATATTTATGCAGGCTGATGTAAAATAAATTATGGAAATTATAGATGGAAAGGAAAAGTTAATTCCAGTTCAGTGACAGTTTACAGTTCTATTAATTAAAAGGAAAGGATTATTCTGTTACTCTTGACGATCTTTCCAAATAACTGGTGAAAGAGAAGACTTCTAAATTTACAGTCACTATACCAGACAGTGTCCACTGATAGGATCCAATATAAATCCAGACACATTTTGAATGAATTATACAACACCAATTGTGATTAACTATGTTGAGTCAAAAAGAAAAGGAGTACTTGTGGCACCTTAGAGACTAACAAATTTATTTGAGCATAAGCTTTCGTGAGCTACAGCTCACTTCATCGGAGACTAAGAAATTTATTTGAACATAAGCATGCATCCGATGAAGTGAACTGTAGCTCATGAAAGCTTATGCTCAAATGAATTTATTAGTCTCTAAGGTGCCACAAGTACTCCTTTTCTTTTTGCGAATACAGACTAACACAGCTGATGTAGAGTAAGAATTTGCTATTTTTGAGGTCAGTAGCCCATGACTTCAATGGGTGCAAGTGTTCTTATAATCATTCATGATCTTTAATCTTTCCAGGGAAAACACTCCCCACAGAGAACTTTGCAGTGTTTTAGAGTTTTGTAAAGAGAAGGGGTAAAATGCTTATGTTAGCTCAGTTACTATGGGGATGACTGTGATGGAGCTGCCTATAAACAAATGAATGAAGTAATAACTCCTGCAATATGTCCACATGAAAAAGTTCCCATTAACTTTAATAGGAGTTCCGTGTGCAAAATGACTGCAGGTTGAGCTCTTTCATCAATGTCATACATTACATTACTGTATTAGCTACAGATGGGGAATTCACATGATAAGAGTATACCTGTTATGCTAATACAACAGCTAATGGCTACTATATTATCAAGTGACTAAAATATGAATATTTTTATTCTAAGTGTGCATGCTGAAGCTAAAATGTGAATCCTTGGTTGGAAAATAAAGCAAATACTGCATTGTGCCCTCTGACAAACACTGTAGAACTTCAGCAAAGGGAAAGGTAAATCTATGCAAATGTAGTCATTTTCACATGGGGTTTCATGCAAATTTGAAATGAATGGTTAAAATTAATGAGGATCAAAATAAATGAATAAGGAGGGAGCGATTAAGCCTTTGAAAGATGTCCGATTTTGGCATCAGAATGGCAAGAAAAAAAGGCAGAGATTGGCTTTGCTTTCAAAAAAATGACCTGTGGAAATCATTTCCACATGAATGGTCAGATTTTCCAAGGCTAAATCACCCTGCAACTCCCATTGATTCTAAAATAGATTAAGGAGACTTATTTAATTCATTTATTTTTATTAATTCTCCATTGTGGAGCATAGAGTGTACACATCAGTTTACTGATTTTCAGAGAGCCCAGTCTCCTGCCAATGTTTCCGCCTGCTTTATGTTAAGGCTCAGGCAGGTGAGATCAGAAGCCATGACATCACTCCAGCATGTGTGAGGACATCCACAAGGTTGTCTCCATCCCGCTTTTGTTGGACTGAACAAATAAAGCTGGTGGGTTGTTCTACAGACTCTGGCATACAGAGCAGATGGCCAAGTCCTCTGAGCTGGTGCTGAGTCACTTGGGAAGACATTGGAGTCTGGTTCATCCCATGCCTAATATCCTCGTTCATAATGTGATGAAACAACCATATGACTTTATGCATTGTTGCTTTTCATGTCAAAAGCATTCAGCTGGCACATTTGTGTCTTTGTGGTGACCTAGAGCCATTCACATTTTGGAGCCATTCACAAGGACAGAAGCCACTGTTGCTTGATAGACACACATCTTAAAACTAACTTCAGGCTTGCCCGACCCCTTTTGCTTTTAATCTTGGTGTATATGTACTTCCCATGTTACAAAACTTATTTTAAAAACTCACCACAATTAAAAAAAGAAATCTATCCATGGACCTAGAGAATAATGGACATTCTACTTATAATATCAAATTAATTGATGTGAAACCATTCTTATTATCTCCAAACACATTTGCATAATGAGTAAAAACACTTACATCCCAGACAATGCATGTGGGATTCAAGCTTATATGAATATTTTCCAATACAATTGAATCTTTCTCATTTTAATAGAGTAATTTCTGAATAAATTAACATTGATTTTATGTGGTATTTCTGTAAAGCAGAGTTGTTCCATCCTTTTATATGCAACACCATCCCTATCAAAGTCATAGCAAATAGAATTATGCCCTTCCACTATATTGGGGAAAGTTGGAAAAGTAGTAATCTTCTCACTGTTTGTATTTGTTAATTATTCCAATTTCTGAAGAGTAGGGCAAAACAGCAGAGTAACAGTCACTTTGAACATGAATATCAGTGCTGTACCATTCCAGTGAATTGCTATGCAGGAGTCTTGTATGCAAGAAGAAACCAAATAAACATGATATAATACAGCTGCAAATGTTTTTATATTATGCAATAATTAAAACTGCAAACAGCAAGTTCTCCAGTTACACATTTTATCTACTTATCCTCTTTTGTACTTTAATTTCTTTTCACGTGTGATTCAGAAGCTATTCAAATACAAATTAATATTGCTCATTTTGGCCCAGATCCACATCTCATAGAAGAGGATTAAGCTAATGTGGAATACAACAGTGTTATTCCAGAATAAAAGTATTCACACACAGGGTTAATCAGAAATAGCTATGCCACAATAACTCCCTGTGTAGACAAATCCTGTAGGATGAACTGCAGAGTTCACTTACTGATATCTCTCTAAACGCATCTGTGTGAACCTTAGAGGATGATTTGTATAGCAAACTAAAATAATGACATGAGATCAATGAAAATGGGTCAGAAATGGTGAACCAGGTACAAAAGTGGAGTTTGCAGACAACTGTGAGGGTTTACTTTGTGAACAGCAATAGATTTGCTCAGAACTGAGATTTGTTCGGTTAGTTGAAAAGTTACTGAATCATATCCATTAGCTGATTCAAGCAAAACTCATGTTCTCTGTGTGTGTGTGTGTATATAAATCTCTCCTCTGCTTTTTCCACCAAATGCATCCGATGAAGTGAGCTGTAGCTCACGAAAGTTTATGCTCTAATAAATTTGTTAGTCTCTAAAGTGCCACGGGTACTCCTTTTCTTTTTGCGAATACAGACTAACACGGCTGCTACTCTGAAACCTGTCATCTAGTACCTTTTCAGTGTGTCTGCATCAATTAGAAGAAATTACTGTATGAGGATCTAAGGCCATGTCTCTACACCATTTCTGTTGGCAAAAATTATGTCACTTAGGGCATTTGAAAAACCTAAATTATACTGGCATAAGTGGTAGTGTACACAGCTTCTCCCACCGACATAGCTACTGTCACTCATTGGGGTGGTTTAATTATGTCGATGGGAGAGCTCTCTCCCATCAGCATAGAGTGGCTACCCAAGAGATCAGCTGCATTAATACACCTATAAGCTCTCTAGTGTAAACATAGCCAAAATTTGACTGGATTGTAACTAGAAATAAAAATAGTTTTGAAAACATATTTGAGATTGGTACTGGTAATGGCCAGCTAGAGGTATCACTCTCTGCTAGGTCCTGCATGTAAAGATGCTTGAAGCATCAGAATGACTGATTCGTTTTCCTCCCAGCTCCCTTTACACCCATAAACTTCTGGCAATGTACAAATTAAGCTCCTCATTAATTAGTCCATTTCATTGAGACCACATAGAAGGAGCTGCTTATTGAGCTTGTACAGTGAAATAAAGTAGGTGAGAAAACCATTAACTGAATCAGTTTAAGGTCTGAACACTGAAATATCTACTAATGTGATAAAAGGTTGCAAATACCAGTAATTTATGCTGATATTTAAGGAACTGAACCAAATGCCACTGAAATGAAGATATGTTAGTTTTATGTGCATTGTTAACCAAGGAGTTGGGAAAGACAAATAAATAAATGCCATTTTTTTTACTGGAGTAATCTTATGAATATTACATTTCTTCTCCTGAATTTTCAAAGAATTTGTTTCCCCAAGTCCTATCAACTTTAGTAGAAAATAGTGTAGTTAAAATCCACAGAAATCTGAAACATTTTTTCATTAACCTTTAAAACACCAGTACTATTACAAAGAAGATTCAAGTGAAACACAAAAATGAGACAGTCCACATCTCAGACTATCTAAAAAGATTCCAAACAAACAGGAAAAACATTATTTTATTAATGTAGCACTCAGAGATTCCAAATGCGATTGAGTTTCCATTGTGTTAGGTGCTATGCATACATCTAGGAAGAGACACTGTAAGTTCCTGCCCCGAAGAGCTTACAGTGTAAACAAGACAGACAAGGTTGACAAGACAGATAAAGGGTGCTAGGAATCACACTGATCAGTGGCAGAGATGGGAATACAATTCCAGTCTCTTTACTTTCCATCTACCTCACTATCCATTAGACCATGCATCAGAAAGCCATTGTTTATGGTATATTTTCCTATTTAAGGGTAGTTGGATACTAAATATGTGTTAAAATTGGCAGAAATGTCACTCCATGTACAAACATCTCATTGCATAAGTAGCAAAATATATTCTGCATTTATCAACATACTTGTGAAAGTCATAAGTACAATTTACTAGTACTTAGCCATTCATTCCTTTTCTTTTCATTATCTTTTTTTTCACTAGAGACACATTTTGACATTAAACTGTATTGTATTTCCTTTATGGTATTACTTCATAGATTAAGATTTTGTGGAATAGCTGGTCCAGCGCAACACAAAACAAAATGATCACTTCCCAGTCAAACCAAAAGACCAATATAGCCCCATTAAAAAGTGTTACCAGGACTTTTGGTCACACTAAGGAATAGACATGGTGGCTGGAATAATAAAGTTATTACTAGCAAGAATTTTTGACTATTGTTAGCTCTGAGTAGATTGTTCATCAGTTCAGCTAGCCCTGTTTCTGGGCCAGACCCTATTGCACCTTGACACACTAAGCCATCCCTGCAATGGCTAGAAGTCAGACATATGGTGGTGTACATAGTTGGTTAAGCCAACACCTTCTAAGGAGTTGAGTCCAACTTGTCACAATTCAGGACAGGATGGAAGGAAAGGCTACTCTAAGACACCATTCTTTTCCTTCAATCCTGGGGAATTCTATCAGCTGAGGATTGGCCAAAGAACCTTTCCTGACACACTTTTCCACACCCTCAACATAGCTCTTCCATTTTTCTAGACTGTTCTCTCAAGGAAAGCATTTTTTCTTCACAAATTTCAAGTCTAGAAG